>NC_134577.1:49492655-49792655 GCF_050947875.1 Dermacentor variabilis
GACCTGCACGCCGCGAGCTCGCAGTTAGCCGGGGCCAGCATTCACTAAAGAAAAAAAATCTTCATACGCTAAAATTGTTTGTAAGAGAAAATTACAGCCGATCTCGATTCCTGACTTATTATTAGCGAGGGCAGCCAGCCGATGGCAAAGACCACTTACGAACGAGAAGAGAGGGAGAGAGAGACAAGAATGCAGAGAAAGGCAGGGAGGTTAACCAGAGGTAGTTCCGGTTGGCTATACCGTGCACGGGGGGAAGGTTTAAGGGCGTAAAAAGAGAAAGAGAGTGGAAGGGGGAGATAGAGAGAAAGCGAGACGAGCACTAACAAATCGAGTACACTATGGAGCGGTATAGGGGGAGGTGTGGAACCTGGCCGGGCATGTGCACCATGATCGGGGTCGGGCTGGCCTGCGTTCTGCATGCTAGCTTCAACTGTGCGGGCCAGGCCGCGAAACTGCGACCTGTGGTAGTGCTAGGTAGTGCTAGGTAGTGCATAGGTAGTGCTAGCCGCCGTGTGCTATTGCTAATGCGAGACCGCGCATGGGTCTAGTGGACGAGGCAAGCTGGCAGTAAAATGTAGCCTTATAAAATGCAAACATAAAAGAGGGACAAAGGAAGAGGGGAGGGGGAGGCGGAAGACAGCGGGAAAGCGCCCTCACTTCCATTTGGTTATACAAATTGATTACATACACTGACGTGAAGATGCATGAAGGAAAAAGAGAAATAAATCCCAGATGTTCTGAGAAATGAACTCTCGTTGCCTGTAGCACGTTTCCTATATATAGATTTTCTGAAAACCCGGTACAATATTCAATTTCAAGCTTTGAGAGTGCAACAGAGGCGCACTGACAATATCGCCAAGCTTTTGTCTACCTTTTCTATAAGAGGGGCGCAAATTAACAAGCATGCACAAACGAAGACAAGACTGTGGTGCCACCAGCTACGAGTAGTGTATATGCCACCTACGATTCTTAATTACCTACGGTTTCAGCGAACACTTTCAAAATTTTTTGAAGGTTGCCTGTGGCAGACAGCCCAATTCTTGTCCATGACGTGTTCCACTTGAAGAGGCGGATAGTACATGCACAAGAAATTGAAATGCACAATCCACCAATTAACAAAAAATCACTAATAGTGCTTTTAACTAATTACCTTATGGCCCATATATATATATATATATATATATATATATATATATATATATATATATGCGTGTGTGTGTGTGTGTGTGTGTGTGTGCGCGCGCGCGCGCAATCCTTTGCATCTATCAAATACAGGAGGGCAGCCACAATCGCGGCAGTGAATTCTGATGAACGGCACGAAATGGTATAACGCAATTAACATTAGCCTTAAAATGACGTCTATCGATCGAGGAGGTCACGTATCAAAGCAGCTCGCGCAGAGAGTGAGGAGCAGAAGTTTCATCGGACCGACGGCAGCCGAAGCCATTGAAGGTGCAGGTGCCAGCGCCAGTCGAGATAAAGCGGGCAGCAGACATCTTGAGGGACATCAATGAAAGTGCGCCGCATTCGTACTATATATATATAGATATATATACGCGAAGAACGAAACTGCGCAGCAAGAACTTTCGTACGCAACTTGCCGGTTTGATCGCGTGTATAGTGCCGTAACGCGTGTATTGCAAGAATCGCAGTGCTCGCGGACGCGATCGTGAGAGCGTGTTCGCTGCAGCCGCAAAACAGCGAACCAGTTCGGTTATCAGTTTTACGTCCGCAGTCGATAACAGGCCTGCACACGGTAAGGCTATATGGGAGAGTCGTCCGCATACACGCGAATAAACATGTGACCGGCAATCGGCGACTCCGCAAAAAAAAAAAAAAAAAAGAAGCATGAGTCACTGAGAGGCATGAACAGGTCTCGGTTGGCGATAAATATACACTTTGGATGTAAGCCATTATACGCTCGTGGTTACTGAACAGCACTTATTCATTTTTCTTTAATTTCGTTTCGTAACCAACCGACCTTAAAGAAGAGTTCCCACAAATGGCTTAAGTGAATCTAGTTTACGTTGGAGTGCATATGGCATTACCAGTCACGATTTCGTTCAACGACGCCTTACATGAACTCTTTTTTTTTTTTTTTTTAGCTCGTCGGCAACTTGATCCGGGGAATATAGAGGCTGTCGCAATTTCAAGGCGTTATCAAGCGTTTCCTGCTTTAAGCCATATGCGCTGCATGTTGTGAGCAGTATATACGGTGAGGATCCATCGTGATGGGTCATGATGCTCCATTTGCTCGTTGGAAAAAGATCGTACGATCATCCAGTACAAGCTTATCTCTCCCGTTCTTTTCCACTTGCCGTTCGTTTATTTATTCCTTCGTCTTCCTTTTTTTTTTTTCAGTGCACGGCTGCAAACCGAACGTTTGTTTGGTGTAATCACCCTGCCTTTCCTGTCTTATTTCTCTCTTTAGGCGTGAACGGATTTATTTTGCAAGAGTAACGCAGTCGGCTTAGCCATCTCACAATGAAACAAGTTTACACGCATGGTTATTCCGTGACAGTCCCGCATATGCTACTTCCTTTCTTTCTTCCGTTAGGCAGGAACTATATTCAGGCGGGACATAGCACGCATTAAACTGCACGAAAAACTGGACAACATTGTATAAACTTACGTCGGTACCACGAGGTCATCCTGCGATGCTCCAACGCCGCGCGTAGCTTCTTCAAGTCCTCGAACTACACAAGGACGGAAGCGTGCAGTTCCTAAAAGGCACGTATGGTTTTTTGTTGCGGCGACCTTACGGCAGAATGGTCCGGTCAAACACGAAGGACAGCGTCAAATGCTTTTACCTTCCCATTTCCCCCGCAAATAAGGACGCTCCGCTTAATTATGATTTTCAGTCGTGTCTCCAACATCGCACCTTACACGGAAGAGGCGTATCAGCACACATCCTGCAAGGAGCGTTGAGAAGCGTCCGCACGCACGCACGCACGCACGCACGCACGCACGCACGCACGCACGCACGCACGCACGCACGCACACACACACACACACACACACACACACACACACACACACACACACACACACACACACGCACGCACGCACGCACACACAGATGCATAAGCCTGCAGCATGACACATACGCATGCAAACGCCCGCATAAACACGCAACCACGTTATACTGACGCTGCCACCGGTTGCTTGCGTGCAACAACGGAGAAAGATTTTGTCCTCTCCCGCGACGCTGCTGCCGCCTTCCTCGCTCCACGGGCATCCCAAATTCACGGCTCGAGAGATCCACGGCCACTTCGGGGGCGCTCGAGACCGCCCACTTCTCGCCTCACCCCGGGGGCGCAAATAAGGACCCATCTGCTAAACACGCCTCCGCAGAGCTTGACGAGACTCCTCTTCCCCCTTCACAATTTCGTTTTCGTCGAGGGTGCATTTTTTTTTCCTTCCCGCTTCTGTATACGCGCTGAAGAGACGGCGGCGGCCAGCTATAGGCTAGAAAGAGACGCAATATCTACTCGTAGGGGGCGGTGGGGGTTGGGGGGAATGCATTAGTGGGTCGCCAGCCCGCCAGGCCTGCGAACGTCGAGAGCGCCGACACTCGTGAGTAGACTGGAGCTGCCACGCTTTCGCTTTCAAAACTTCTGACACGCGCTGTCGCTCGGTGCACCAGAGGAGCAAGGGAAGCTGAGGGCTGACCCCCTCCCCCCCCACCCCCAGCTTGTTCTGTAAACAAGCTCCCTAGCTGCCGCGCGCGCGGTGCCAAATGTGCGCAGAAAGCGGCTTGTAAGACGCGCTTGACCCAAGTCTTCTTATACTCACCGTGTTTGTGTGCGTGCGTTACTCGTCTCCGCACTGGGAACTGCCACCGGGGCCGCGTGATAACGTTCGTCGCGACTTCTTATGCGAGCGCGGGAAGGCATGCGTGATAACTAAATGCGGCCGCGGAGTGGGTGCAGGACTTCTAACCGCGGATCGTCAAGTCTGGTTATTGAGGGAGATATCACTTGTTTAAGAGACGCAGAGAGGGCCGCGCGTATAGATTTAGCCCCGAGCGTCCACACCATGGGCAGCAAGTTTTGCTGCCAAGATTTGGTGTGCACGAGGAAGGGCATTCGGCGAAAATGGCCCGATTTACGGCGCAAGAGATGCAGAATACTGCAAAAGAAAAAAAAAAGTTCTCTCTCTCTCTCTCTCTCTCTCTCTCTATATATATATATATATATATATATATATATATATATATATATATATATATATATATATATAAAAGAAAGGGAACGAAATGCAGGAGGAAGAGGGAATGAGCAAAAAGAAGTCCTGAGTATAAGTCGCATGTATTCAAGGCTCGAGATAGTCTGTCATCGTTCTTTTATTATTATTTTTTGCCGCGTTATCATTGCTGGCTTATAGGTCCAGTTTTACTGCGTCTGTCTATTTATTGTTCTCTGCAGGTATTTCTGTGGTTTATTTCGGGAGAAAAAAAGGCACCCTGGTCGAGTGCATTATATATCTTCATTCGGCAGAACAGTGCATAGATGTGGCAGTGCATAGACGTGGCAATTTCACTTACGTATCTATGCATAGTGCATAGATACGTAAGTCAAATTGCCTCGATTCCTGTATTCAGACGAATACGCGTCTACCAGAGCCGACCGCGATCCCGCCTCCTTGCATACATGAGACGGGAGCGGAGAAGGAAGAAAAAGGGAGGAGGCTGCGTCAGCAGCAAGTTTGGCTGCAGAGATTGAGTGTGTGATGAGGAAGGACATTCGGCGAAAATAACCTCGTCTGTTGCGCAAGCGAAACTGAATGCTGCAAGACCACAACGCACCCTATCCAAGAGCTCTCATCACACGCGACGTTCTCGACGGAAATGACATGGGTTCTCTCCCGCACCCGCCTTATACTCGCCATAGTTGACTACCGCTAATTTGCAGCCTTAAAAGTGAATAAGGGTGTAAATATCTCTACAACTTACACCCTTGCATTCAAGAAGGGTGTAAGAATGTTAGCTATAGACACATTTGCACTCTTATTCACTCGTAAGGGTGTAAATGATTTTGCATTCTATACTTGCCGTATTTGACTCCCGCTAATTTACGCCCTTAAAGGTGGACAACGGTGTAAATCTGTCTACAACTTACAGCGCTGCACTCAAAAAGGATGTAAGGGTGCGAGTTATAGACACATCATTCATTCAATGACACGCCATCATTCATTCTTAAAGATGCAAATTATTTTCCAGCGTATATTCGCCTCATATTTGATTCCCGATTACTCGCTGTCTTGCTCCCGCTCACTCTCTTCCCTAAATTCTAGGATAAACGGCTGCGAATTCGCCACAATTGGTGAAATCAAGCACAAATCGCCGAAGGTGTTCAACTCGTTCCGGAAAGCAAACTTCTAGGACGTGACGTAGAGCGCTAAGGACAAGGACTGCGAGAGACGACATATACACAGCGCTGTGTATGTCGTCTCTCGCAGTCCTTGTCCTTCGCGCTGTACGTAATTGCTTATCATGAATTACCAACTGGCCCAAGCAACCACCTTAGTGCACTTCATTTCTAGGACGTGTTTGCAAAGTGGCAGGGACGCTGGTTGTGCTGTATTGCTGTGCAAAGGGACTATTTATAGAAGATGAGTGTTTGAATGTACGTATATAAATAAAAAACGTTCTTGAAAACATATCTGTAGTTCTGAAGGCTTTTGATGCCACGTCGTATTATTGCGGGTTTCCTAGGCAAAATAAATCCGCGCGCAATCGACAGCTAAGCACAATGTTTTCCGTTTTTCCTACTGCATATATAGCTTTCACGGAGCAACGTCCAAGACGACGAAGGAAATTGGTAGGCAGTGAAGAAGAATAGGAAGAAAGAACTGAATATCTGGATCGGCCGTTCTGGCCAACATCAAGTGTAGGTTCATTAGAGTAATGGCTTCTGGATTCACGAGTGGAGGGGGTGCGTAGGGAGAGAGAGAGAATAGGAACGTTATAACGAAAAAAGAAAACAACAGATGTTTTGTTGTTCAGGACGCTGCCGTTTTTATACACGAGTATAAAGTGCGGGAGCGCACGCGTTATTGCTCCCGGAGTGCCTCCGCACGTTTATATGGAGCCACGCGAGCGACCCACTCTGTATATGTACACATGCACCACGCGGAGTATAATATACGCGTCTTTGCGTCTCGGCTGCATGCGGCGTGTGTATACGACAGTGGCCATCCGCGGGTGCCGCCCAAGCCAAACACGGCGAGGCTGTCCGTGCGGTCTGCAGCCCCGCTGTCACGACTCTGTGCTTGCGGCAGCGTGGGCCCCCGCGCGCGCGCGCACTCGTCTGCCGCCGGAGCGGCTATATAGTCGTGCCATATATCGATCTTTCGATTCCCGCCTCGTTATACCTCGCCTGTCGACGCTCGCTTGGAGTCGCACTGCGCGTCAACGCTTCCCGCGCGCTGAAGTTGCAGGGAAAATTTCTCATTGTTCCGCCGCATAGAATAAGTTCGCTTACGTGCCAACCTGTGGATTTTAAAATTCGCACATATTCAACGCATACAACATGGGATCGATACCCGCCTCGTTACCTCGCCTGTCGACGCTCGCTTCGAGTCGCGCTGCGCGTCAATGCTTCCCGCGCGCTGAAGTTGCGGTGAGAAATTTCTCATTGTTCCGCCGCATAGAATAAATTCGCTTACGTGCCAACCTGTGGACATTAAAAATCACACATATTCAACGCATACAACATGGGATCGATTCCCGCCTCGTTACCTCGCCTGTCGACGCTCGCTTCGAGTCGCGCTGCGCGTCAACGCTTCCCGTGCGCTGAAGTTGCGGTGAGAAATTTCTCATTGTTCCGCTGCATAGAATAAATTCGCCTGTGAACTTTTTAGATTCGCAGATATTCGGCGGATACAACATGAGAAGGTATATAGAAAGTGTTCGGGGGCATAGCGTGATATTTTTATTGATGTTTACTGTGAGCATACACATTTCGTGGTTTCGTGCCCACTTTATTTAGCGATTACTTAGACGCAGTGCGCAAGCCACAACGAACCTTTATCATCGGAGATAGACATGCAACGCATTGATTTTAGAACGCAGTGACCCTTTCGCTGGGACTGCTGTTGCTAATTCTGCCTGATATATAGCAAGCTGGATGCTCGGCACACCAGAAACTTGCTCGAAGCGAGTAATTAACCCTCTATAGTGTACTTTCACCATCAGATGATTTCCACGGGTGTTGTCGAAGTATACAGAATACTTCGCAAAACTTGGCGCAACATTCGTAAAGTCGTAGAATGAGGCCATACTCGGAAGCTTCGCGGAAAATTCGGCAGAATTGGCATGTGTGAAAGCCTCGGCGCGATGTTGATTTCGGCTGCATTCGAAACGTCGGGAATAAACAATTCTTCAATTTCCGGTGTCCTCAGGCTATAGAAGGCCGCGGAAAACACATATATAGACAGCGCCGTCTCGCGTAAGAACTCCTTTTTATTTTTTATCCACAGCGGCCGTTTTCCCTGGCCAAGATGCTGGGCTCCACGATCATTGAAAGCATGACATACTGCAGCAGTATGCGACATGAAAGCATACTTCTGCGGCAGTAGTGCTTTATAGCATGTGCTTCCAGTCTTTGAGGGCTCTGTAGTGGTGAGGCAGTGGTGGACAATACTTGAAAACTACTATGCCATTGTCACATTTATTATATATCATCCATTCGAAGCATCACGTCATTGTCAAAATTTCATTACATATATAAGTGACGCTCTTTATAGAGACTATTCTTACGCCGATTTACAGTCATGTTTCATCTACACTACGTAATTCATTGATCCATAGACCACTCATCACTGCTTGCATCACGCTCTTTGGCATCATCTGGCGTTGCACCATGCACAAAACAGCACCACCGCGCACTACACCATCATAGCGCTCACATGACAGTGAGCGCACTTCCACGCTTTCATTGAGGGCATTGGTATAAGCGATCCATATTTACTTCGGAGTGTCGTGTGTAGACATATTTATTATCGTCCCATTCGTGCGCCTGCGTGAACCGCAGCAGCTGATCCACCTCTAGCTGGCAGCCGTGCATTTACAACTTTTCATGATGGACTTCCTCCCTGGCGTCGTTCAATTTTCTAATGTACTAATTTATGATATTGTTTAAGATCTCCTACACCGTCACAATATTGCTCATGATATTAATTGATCAATAATTAATTTGATCTGAATAATAATCATAATAAAAAAGGTAGTGGCAGCTTGGCTTCATCAAGGGGCTACTGTGCGCAATTACACCGTGTTTAATAACACCCTGTGTATTTGTCGGTGCCTCATTATTGCGTATACGTGAAACAGGCTGATTATACCTGAAACATTCGCGCACTCCGTTTTAGTTGCGACTTTTAGCGGAAAGCTTGCGCCTTTTCGTTCCGCGACATTTCCTTGTGCCTTACCTAAGTGCAAGGCTACGTATTTTTCCTTAGTACAGTTTTATCTTATATCAAAGCGAAAATGAGTAGCGGTCGCCAGCATACGGGTGCATAAATGTCTCTGTTTATTTTTTAATCACAAAGAAGAGAAGGGGTGACATAAGTATTGGCATTAAAGTCGCCGAGCGTTGCCGTTCTCTATATAGGTATATCCGTCTACCTTAAAGGGACACTAAAACAAAAAATAAAATAAAATACATTTAGACTCATAAAGTATTCTTTAAAAACTATGTTGTCGTTAATTTTTGTCGTTGAAAGCTCAGTCTCATTTTTTTTTTATTTCGCGCCGACATCCCTACGCCGGTACGGCATTGCGCCGTCACGGATATCCAAGCATTTGTTTTTTTTTTCTATTTGAAAAGCGTTGGCTCAGCAAAACTACATGAAACTTGCCATATTCAGTCTGTGGCTTGTGGCCTTTTTTTTTTAAATACAATGTAGTCAAAGTTTACTGTTGAAGAATTGACTGGGTCCTGGCGGACGCCGTAAAAATTAATGACGTCACAGTGAGCTGGTGCGAGAACTTCAAGGCGGCAGCGCCACCAGTCTTATTTTTCTGGCTTTCCAAACGTCTTCTCACGCTAAGAGTGTTTTTGGTATTGTGGAAGGGTAATTTGCTGATACAGAATAAAACAGTTTTCTCCTTAGTGTCCCTTTAACGAAAGACGTGTTCCATGATTCCGGCTCGCCGAGGTTCTGCAACATTGGTTAGTTGAGCTGTGCGTTGTTGCCATCTAGAAATAGGGGTTGGGGTGGGGGATGCAACAGAAGTGACGCATTATGTGTTCAAAGAAGGCTGTGACGTTGCACTTGCCAAGTGGTGCTGCGGATACTCCTCTGATCTGATAATTGTGCTCCAAACAATGAAAACGACAGAACGAAATATTTGAATAAACACAGTGACATTAAGTTTAATGTTCACCTGGAAAGCAAGTGTCCTTAAAGTACTAGAGAGGTTTGACGTATATCGACTTGGGGCTGTCAACAGCATTACCGCGATGCCTCAGCAGAGTCATTGACAGTGCAGCCCTGTTTGGTGAAGCTGTTTTTCAGCAAAATAAGCGCCTCGTTTCAAAACTGCTCACTAATTGGCTAGTTGGTACTGGTTGAACATCTTAAATGGGCAGCGCAAGACGACAAAGACAGAAGAAAGCGGGAAACACACAGGACATGACGTGTGTTTCGTGCTTTCTTCTGTCTTTGTTGCCTTGCGCTGCTCCTTCAAGATGTTCAACCAGTGCCAACTTGTCAAAATGTAGATTCTTCTATAGTAGGTAAGGCTTTATGCACAGTATACTCCATTACTTATATAAATGTCGTATACTCGTCCTTTCTTTCGTTTTGCGCAATTCGCTTGCGCACTGTGTTCACGAGGGGAGTCGTGTTCTAATATTTTGCAGAAACCTTTCAGCTGCCATGTGATTACTTGCACAACAAACTTTATGTGAAATTTCCACATACAGCACCACGAAGACCATGAGGTTGTCCGCGAAATGGCCTACAGACGCGCGCGTACTGTGTACTGCAGCATTTTTCGTTAGGCTATGGGAAAAAAAGGTATTCCTCGAGAAAATAGAAAACAAAGTAGTCCGTAGCGGGGTACACCTGATGACAAAAAGGACGAAGCATCTCGCGCGAACCTCCTCGCAAATGTCGTACAAACGACGCACGCGGCGCCGTCGCTTTACCGGCCGCCCGTGTGCACCCCCCATTCTCGTATGTAGCACCATGCTGCCACGCGCGTCGTCTCCCACAGCGCGGAGGAGACGGTTTGTCATGTCGTCGGCCGGTCTGCGGCGAGCGCCGAGCAAGATGGGAGACGGGGAGGGGATGGAGGGGGGGGGGGTTATGGAGCGCTGCTGGCATCCTGTCTCTGCTGGCTCTCGCTGGGCCTCGGCGGCGATCCGTAGTGCACCGGCACGCGCCTCGCCCAGCGACGCGTGGACGCGACAGGTACGCGCGGTTGGAGGTGGTTGGGGGGAGCACCGAGGGGGCGCGAAGGGGAGTCGGTTGCGGTGGTGGACCGTACCGGAAGAGCGACACGCTCCGCCGACTTCCGGTTGGCATGCGCGGCGGATCCTCTACCGAGAGGGTCGACCCTCCTCCTCGCCATCTCTTCTTCCCAGCGCGTGCCTCCGCGCGGCGACGGTGGCGTGCGCCGTAGTGCGCGCGTCGACCCTCAACGTTCGTTTAGAGGCAGGAAATCGCCGGCAGTGGTGTCCAGTACAACTCGATCGCTGCCTCCCCATTTAAGGTGGTAGCGTTGTATACGGGACACTGGCCGGCATTCGTTGCTTGCGTCGAGGCAAAATAAAGCCGGCCGATACCGGAGGAAATGCAATCAAAGGTGAAGGTGGGCGGATCCTGATACCGGCGTGCGACGTTTGTTTTAGAGACGGCTTGAACGCTATTTGTAACGCGGGTCGATTCTGGGGAAAATGTAACGAAAGGCGTAGATGGACCGATCCTGATAATGCTGTCTTATTACTGTCGCTCAGGCCTAACGTGAGGCCTTTAGTCTCCCGGTATGTGCACCAATGATATTTCTTTCCCGGTCTTTCACTTTTGGAGATACTTCCAGTTTTGTGTCACATAATGCGTCCTGCGCGCGACGCCTGTCTGGGGTGAAGGCCATCTTCTCTATTTTATTAAGAACTGAAAGAGGTGAAAATAACGATGATAGGATAGGAGGTTGCTTTCGTCATTGCCATTGCTTTCGTCACACTCTCTGTGGGGTTTAGACCATAGAGTTTCCCACTATTACTAGAATGAACTCTGGCGCTGCGATCGTTCAGCCACCATGGAAAGGGGGGTAGCACATGGATTTGCCTGGTCTGCGTGTTTGGAGCTTCAGACGTTCTTGTGGCAACGTTTATTACGCTTTTTCTTGGTCTAAATTAAACTAAATTTCAATGAATTTTATTTTACTTTTTAATGCAGGAGGTAATAAGACTCCGTAAGTATGCATAATTGCCGCTAATTGCAGTGGTTCTGTTTGTCCATGCATCCGTGGCGTAATGTTAAAACATTTTTTCTTCCAATTTCATACAAACACGTTAGATATGAATACTTATTTGAAAGAAAAGGGATATTTTGCACCTTGGGGGACTCACTGTTTCATTTGTCGGAAGCCAGAAACGATCGAGTGTTTATCTCTAGATTGTTGCGAAGCATTCTTCTTCTGAGATATCTTGCGGCGTACCCACAAGGAATACCTACCTGTGGATGCTTTCGGCATATGATTTTTGCCAATTGAAAATGAGGACGATATTTCATTTGACTTCATTATGCTCTTGAGCCTCCATAGTATTTGGCGATCTAGGATGGCAGTTCGGAACGCTGACATAGACGCGACGCTGATAAGCCTACATTTCAAGGAAAGCATCAGTAGAATTGTAGCTGTGTATCAGTTTCAAACCACAGAGCCTGAATGGTTCCATAAGGTTGAATCATTGTTGAACATGTGCTAATATTAACGGCTTCGCTCAATAAGGCCTTTTCCTAGAGACTGGTTCCCCGAATGTTTGTTATTCTGTGCTTGTGCTGTTCAATGCGGCAATAAAGAAAAAAAAAAGAGCATCCGTGGCGTAGTGGCTTCAATATCGCGCCTCTGTGCTTGAGGTTATGTGCTCAAATCCTGCCGGGGGACAATTCCAATAATGCTTACTTAATTTTTATAGCGCAGTGCTTTCTTAAGAATGATCACTTTGCAAAGTTGCGAAGCCATTCAAAGCCAGGAGGACGAAGTTTAGGCTAACTCATGTACTGCCCATAACTTCCATGCTAGCTGAGCTGCCCCCAGTGCAGCTCCCGTTGGCACTAGCGCCACAGGTCCCTCTAGTAATTGTTTGAAACTCTATGGTTTAGGCCATGTTTACGCAGTCGGCGCACGCCAATATTGACGAATCCGAAAGTGTTCGTCTTGATGTGGATGCGCGCCATCAAGTCTCATCATGCGTCGCAGGATAGTCCTGGCAAATGGAGGCGCTGAAACAGAATCCACGCAGAGCGCTAGCGCCATTTTGACGATGAATGCACAAGTGGTGCAACTGAGTAGCGTATTTTATATAATAACCTTCATATATTGACACGTGTATTCTACTTAGAAGACAACGACGATGGTGGCATTAACGGACTCCGTCTAGTGGTTGGCTGAGATTGGGTGAGGACGAAGAAGACGTGCCTCAGTTCCGTTTGTTTTTGAACAGGCTGTTCCGTTGTTCTTGAACGTCTCCCTGTCTTCTGTCCACGTTGTACCGCGACACTGGTGGAGGTGCGGGGAGTGCTGTATATATATATATATATATAATCCACGTGTGGAGAGTGTTATGAACTTGTACTAGGTTTAGCAAGTAAAGGGAAACGGCATTCTGAAGATTAACAAGCAAATGGGAATACATGTCAGATTTTAAGTAGACCGGACTTACGAACCGAAACCGCAAACAACGTGATTTTCACAAAGCAATTTATTTCTTACTGCCTCATACCCGTTATAGGAAGTGCAGATAAATTTAAAACTAACATTTATTTGACATTGATGAAAAAGTGAAAAGAAGAAAAAGAAATCACCCGTGATGCCTTTTAACAGTCACAAGATGGTCAAAATTACCGTAGAAAGCTGCATGCAGCATGCAAACCAGAATACTGTATAATACACCGCGTAGTTTTGGAAAGTTAAGAGAAATCATTTATCCGCGTGTAAAGCGGTCAAGAAACTGGTCATGTTAGCCTCCCCTCTCCCCCTTTACTCTCTTTTCTAGGATGAAGAAAAATTACGTCAGCTCATAAAAATAAAAAAATATTGCTCCCTAGCATAACACGAGAAATAAATTTGACGATACAATGTTTTGGACGGAATCCTCGTTTTATAACGGATTTTACATTATCCGGAGCCCTCCACTTCGTTCTCTATGCCGAGCTCTTGGGCGTAAAACTTCGACAACTAAATCATAATGTTCTCCCAAATGACAGAACCAGAATCAATTTATTCACGTCAGTACGAAGTACAGGCGTTGCAAGCAAATCACTATTACAAGCTGGCCAGACTATATATGTTGTAGGTAAAAGCTTTCTGCCTACGTTCCAAGAGGGGCTCTTCTGGATACTGTCATATTCCGCCGAGCTGACGTTTTCAGCCAATCGGAAATGCCGTAGCAGCCCACTGGGCCAATCAGAGCCGACAAGATGGCGAAATTTTCCGAGTGTCCAGAGCAGTATACACCAGTTTGCCATGCACGTACGGCACGCTGTTGCTTCTTCTCCCAGGGGAAAAAAAAAGAAGGGTCTTCTCTGCTTATATCGCACCCCAGGTTGCATCACGTCCGGTTTCCCTTGTCTCTGAAGATCGCGTCGCCGTGGCTTCCGCGCCGCTTCCTGCGCGGGCAACAACAGCTCGCGTGCGCGTGTGCTGGGCGCGCGCGTTCGTCGCCGTCGTGAGGCGCCTGCGCGCGCGGTGCTCATGCATGTTGCATCGCGCGTCGTCGTCATCGTCGTCGTCGGTCGTATAGTCGCGCCGGGCCGGGGGAGCTCTACTGACCGCGAATGCGCCGTTGCGCCGCCGTGGCATACACACACACACGGACGCACGGGGGAACCGCAGCAGCAGCAGCCAAGGGCGTGTCCCCTCTTGCACCTATACTCCCCTCCCCGCTTCTCTTCCACGCTCCACATCCGCTGTACGCACCTTCTCGTCCTGTCCTCGCGGCGGACTCACGCCGCGCAGAGCGATGTTCCACGGACCGTTGGACAAACGGCCGCTGTGGTGCTGCGCTGCTCCGAGGCGACCGCCGCAACGGAATGCCACGCTGTTCTTTCTTTTTTTGTTTGTTTTCGCGCAACACGGCGAGCCGTCGAACAAGGGCAAAATGAACGGGGCCTCACTCTGTTTTACATGGAGCGAACTAGTATATATAGCAGCGTTTACTGGAGCTGCGGTTACGCCTTTCTAAATTCGACTTTTCGGGGATGAAATACCTTTCGGGGAAGAACTGGATTTGCAATGCGTATTGAATTAGCGCTGTGCCTACCAATGGTACCTAATGTGGCATAAATTACGTGCAACACGTTAGAGTCCTGGCGACTATTGCGATTACTGAGACTTCCTTTGAAGGATACGGGAAGAGCGGTAAGTTTAGTGTGATTCGCGAGACTTGCTCGTAGAGGCTAGCGTTTAGTAATCGCTGAAATCAAGATGAAGCTTGAGGCATCTTGACTGTATTTGACCTGCTGCCGCAGACAGCTGTGAGGACGCTTAAGTACTGAAATCTCTAATTATTACGTACATAATGTACGAATAACTGGATAGGCGTGCACTTTGTTTGTGGACTTTTATCAGCCATCTTCACCCCAGTAGACTTTTCCGATTGATGCCGGCGCTGGCGACTCGGTGAATTGTCTTACTTCCAATCCCCCGAAGTATTAAAAAAACATATTTTTCAATAACGAAACTACGAGCATAAAATGAAAACGCTGAAGCAGTTCGCGTCACAGAAATAAGGAACAATGAAGAAAATTAAGCACAACTAACAAGTCAAAAGAAAGGGGCACAAACGTATGTATTTCGCTCCTCACCGCTGAACTACTGAAAACAAAAATATTGGCGCCGAAAAAAAAAGCTCTCTAGACTTGGTTCAATGCCAGTCTTTGCGAGCGGCCATAAACGCAGCCAGCGGTGCATCTTTCTCTTCTGTCTGTCTTCTTTCTTTTTTCCGCAGAGACGCTTTGCTCTCAGTAGCAAAGCCATAGAGAAGCCAGTAGCGATTTCATGGCGCAACAAAGTGAGCAAAAAAGAAAAAAAGAGATAAAGCAAGAACATCCATGCCAAAAGCAACCACTAAAAACAAAGCCCCGAGAGAGAGTAGAAATGGTTGCGCTTCTAAACACGGGAGGTTATAAAGCCTTCGTGTAGTAACGGGCCGAAAAGATATAAAGCCGGGGCTCAGCATCGCTCATGCCGAGCCTCGGTGTGCGGAGGCGAGGAGGTGGGGAACGCGAAGTCACGTCTGCCCGCTTTGTACCGCGACCAGCCGAGCCAGGCAGGCCAGTAAGCGCCGCCTCGTTCGAGAGAGCGAGCAGGTGCTCTCATCTGGCTACGCAAAGCCACCGCCGGCGCCCCTGGCTGGCCGGGGTGATTTAACCTTTCCCTTTTGCCGCGTGGAGGCGGCGGGATGGGGTGAAAGAGCACGACCACCTGGCCTGCCCCCCCCCCCCCCTCCTACCTCCTGCCTCACGCGCGCGCGCGCCATACGGCACGGCGCCGCGGCGGTGATACGGCGCAGCCAAAATGGCCGCGCCGTATCGATCTAGCGTGCGTGCGTGCTTGCGCGCCTGAAGCGCCCGCGGAGTACGCGCGGGGTGTAGGGGGCGCCCTGCGGAGTTAGGGAGCGGAAGAAGAGCTGGTCACGTGAGTCACGCCTCCTGCCGCCAGACGCGTCTTGCCTGCCTGCGGCCCATGACCGCAGGGAACGGTTTCCTTTGCGTGAAGGGTAACGGTACCCGTGAAAATCGAGGATGAGGAAATGAAACGGAGCCACGTCTGATAACATTTGTTAAAATGGTAAAATGCAGTAAACTGCAATAAAAGTACAGGAACGCGGAGGAATGCGAGCGTGTGTGTACCAATTAATGTTCTGGAAATGCGTCTTCTACTTACTGCAGTGAACGGGTGTATACGGAGATACGATTAGGGAACCACGTGAAGCTTACGATAACATAACCCCATATCTGGCGCCAATGCAGCCTGGGGTACCAACCGTTAAGCAGTATAAGTGTAACCTCCGCAGACCATGGTTGCAGTCACCATGCGCACATACTGTGCGATGCATAGGCACAGTGCCACAAATGACGCTCCATAGAGCATGGATGGACTGAGATGAATATTTGGGCTAGCTTGTGCTTGTGGACAAGAAAATAAAATTGTGTCTCCGTAGGGGTCGCCTAAACGAATTTTAATGTGATTAGCATTTTCAGGGAAGTTCACACACTTTAGGGGGCTTTCGGATTGAGTCTGTAACCGTTTTCCCGCCAACTTGGATCACTGTGTTACATTGCATTAGCGGCCGGAACTTTGGGCACTAACATATATGCTCGTGTAGGCGTCCAGAACAGGTACTAAAACTGCCATTTAAGGCATATATAGGTGTGATATACTGTCCTCTAGGCCATGTATAGACTCCATCAATAAGAACTTCCGCTGTACATCTAAGGATTCTTTTTTACGCTGTTTTGGTTTATATGTGCAGGAAAGAAAGCGCTCAACATCGACTCAAGTCAGGGTACTGTGGAACGTTCTATTATGTTACGCCTTCTGGAATTCCTTTGACTGCGCGTAGTGATATCGATACACGTTCGCGCATTCCCCCGCATTTGTCTTTGTCTCTCTCCCTTCTTTATATTCTCATTTTTGGAGCGCAGCTCTTAGGCGCCCGTTCTACGGCGAGCGTCGGCGTCGTCGACGGCGGCGTAGCCGAGTGAACGAGCACAGCGTAAGATGAAAGAGCGAACGCGGAGCGGGTGATGAAAGACGGGAGCCGCGAACGACAGAGGCCAATGAGAGCGTCCCATTCAGTGATGTGCGCGCGGGAAGCTGGTGTCATGCGGACGCGCGCGCGACCGCTCGATACGTACTTCTATCTGGCTTTAGCCGGACCGCTCGTTTCGTACTATCGTCTGCTCGCGTCAGCTTTCACTCGCGTTTGTTTGGTTCGCATGGTTACGTCTCGTTCGCGCTTGTTTCGATTGTCATGGTTTGCGATTGTTTTGTAATCTGATTGTATGGGCGACGCGAATTGTGCAGTGCTTTCTGGAAGCCACGCGGCACCCGCGATTGCACTCGAACCTTCCACGCTTAAAAGCCGACGCGCTTGACCCGCAGATCAGGTTTTGGACAATTCTCGACCCTGTTATAGGTCTCTCTCAAATTCTTTGTCTCAATATATCGCGAAATGAAAACATGAATAAAACTGCGCTCAAAAGGAAGCGCAAACACCTTTCATTTTAGGCCCTGGGCCCTGGGCCTGCTTGGCCTTCTCCGCCCAGTCCACCAGTTCAAGCTGTCGGTCGACGTCCCCGGAACTGAGCCAGGCTGTCCAGTCAATTTCGCTGCTGACGGGGGGTCAAGCCACGATCTTTTTGATTACGCGCCGCCCAAAAACGCTTCATTCTATAAACGAATTTTGAACACTGGATGCGATGTGTTTACGGTGGAGCTTAGCTCTCCGCGATAGCCGCGTAGACTGCGTTATTTCTTTCCCATTCCTTGCATAAAGACAGAAGGGTTGACGTTTGTGGGCTTGTGTAGTTACGGCGTCAGGAGCATCAAGAAGGAAGCGGCACCTCGCTCTCTCTCCATTTTTTTTTTCCGGACTCCCACGGCGCCAACACAGCAGACGCTCGGCGCATGCTCTTTCCCCATAGTGCACCGCGCGCCCGCGGTGCGCTGTGGGATTGCCTGAAAAAAAAAAGAAATGTATATGCCACAATCTTCACCGATCAGAAACTTTGGCGGTTATTTCAGTACTAAAAATTTAGGATATTAGTTCGAAGCAAAGTGAAGTGTTGGATTTTCTCTATCAGCAACAGGTCCACTTCGGATGGTGGCGAACCTATCCTCTACATCCAAAATGAGCCCGGCATTCGCACTCAGAGTTGCGCCCGAGCATTCGAGAGAGAGAAGACGAAACAGAAGAGAGGAAAGACAGGGAGGTTAACCAGACGCATCAAAGTCTTTCGTTTATATATGTAGGCTAAAAACGTGAAGCGGCCGTACAAGCATAGACCAAGTCACCTTCAAGCGTATATATATCCTCACTTAGCGCAGTTTGGGTCTTTCGTGCAACAAAGCTCTTGTCTTCTGGAAAGAAATGAATAACACCCTTTGCACTTGCAAGAGGGAGGGAGATTTTATTGAGAGGAAAACAGAGAGGTCGACCTGCAGCTGGTGCGCTCATGTCTGCTACTCTGCACTGGAAAAGAGGGAAGAGGACTGAAAGTGCAGTGATTAATAATGAGGAGAGAAGTGAATGCTAATAGACATTAGCCAGTGACCCTTCTACAGCCGCTCTTAGTTTTGTATAATGGAGGGGTTTTAACAGCGCTTTCGTTGACCGCACTGCAGTAACAGTATCAGGCCATGGGCCGAGAATAGAAAGTGTTTGTGGTAATAGTCGGGGCTGTGATTCAGTTATATAGTGGTTTATAACATTAAAAACAAATTAGAACTACAAAAAAAGAAGAAACACGAGAAAGGGCATCTTTAGTCTCCGAAAATCAACATTGTAATAGGCATTTATAGGCACCGTAAAAGGGCTACTAGAGCATTCCTAGGCTCATAGTTCGGGCTTGTATGTTAAATAGGTGCCATAAGAACACTAGGGAAAAACAGGCATTTTGGCTGAAGTTCTGGGGCGGCATGCACGAACATTTAATACCAAGAATAATAACGAATTTAAGAACGCGTTCTTAAATGTTCCATAGACAACACCTCGTCCGCACAAGAACGCGTTCTTAAATTCGTTATTATTTTCGGTATGTTCGTGCAAGCCGCCCCTGGTCTCTAATTATTTTACTCCCTCGTCCAATGGCTAGAGCTGCTGTGCTGAGGGAACTAGAGCCCTACACTGTAAAATAATTTACACCCTAAAAAGTGAAAAAGGGTGTAAATGTGTATATAACTCACACCCTTGGGGTGTCCATTATATAGATAACACCCTAAGGGTGTGAGTTATAGACACATTTACACCCTTTTTTACGTTTAGGGTGTAAATTATTTTACAGTGTAGGAAGGGAAGTAAGGAATTGAGGGGCTTTAGAGGGAAGCGGGCTCGAAACCAACAGCCGGACCAGCGTGGGCCACTGGGTATGTCTCACTCGGGACGTTCGCTTTTCAACGAACTTCTTCAATTGACAGCAACGCGGGTCGCTGGGCGGAATCAGGCCTGCTTCACACATATTTAGACAATCTCGTCTGGATATATACTAACATGCGCGCCACGCGCGGACTTCTTGTGGGTGCCGCCAGATGGCACAGCGTGTCTATAGGGGTAGCTCGAGCGTGGGTCCAGGCTGCATACACCCCTGATATGTCACGTGTTTCGACGGTGGCCAGCATGGTGTGTCGCTACACTACTTCACTGCCGATCGCAATGACGTCGACATTCATCCTGACGTGGGTACTGCCAGAGTTTTCTTGACGTCTTTCTTCACGACGGATAGACGCTGTTATGGCCACGCATATATTAACAGTGGTTGTGAGATGTAGTACAAATCGCTTTGCGAGTTCTGAGAGGCTACGAGCGGACAGCCCTCGTCATCTAGACCACCCTCACTGTCCCTGTTTTTAGTCGACAACACGGAGGGTGCCGTCGTGAAGAATAAACGACGAAGAGCGTTATAACTATTTTGACTTCCTCGTGCCATACCGTATAGACGGGCCAGCGAGGGGTGATTTGCGTCGATCTTTTCTTCGTATTACGAAAACCGATGCTCGAGGACTGCTAGCCGTTGTTTGTGTACCTTATTGTTTCAGTCAGAAGATTCGCGAAGGAACCAGTGTGGCGGCAGCGAGACAGCTGCCAGCACCGCGACGTGTGTACAGCGCTGGGTCGACAATGGCGCCCACCGTGGCTTGGCGGTACCCGCGTGCTCTGTTGGCCTTGCCAGCAAACAGTGCGCAAGGACCACTGCACGCTCGTGCGTTGCACACACACACACACACAGCTATGCTCCGGCTTGTCCCGGACGTCGACGTGCATCTCTTGCGGCAGTACTCTGTCTCTGCGGGAGTCCGTATTTGTTCTTCGTTCCGCTGCCGTCGCCGTCCTATAGGATGAAAGGGGGGGGGGGACCCCGCGATCGGCGTGCCCACGGACCGAAGAGAGAGCTCCACGCCAGCGGAACGGTCACGAAGTCAAACAGTGCCGCCGACGATAGCAGGTTGCCTGCGGGGCTTGTTCGAGGACTCACTCGAAGCACGAGTGGTTATACGTGATCCTCTGTGGAGGGCGGCTTTCTTGAGTCTCGCGCTACAGCTCTAAAGGAGATCACCTCCGAACGAGAGCGATTATAGACATAAGCATGCCGAGGACTATCGTTCGCCTTGTTGCTCTCGATTAGTTCTGGGGATCAGTCGAGGGCCGCGGCCCTGGTTGAGACATCTTGTGGGGCAGTATTTAACCAATGTGGGGCAATCTGCAGGGCGTGACGCCGCTCCAATGCAGTGGTGTTGGTATGGCTGTATTCTTCTTGCTTGACCTTCGCAAATGCTCTTGAGAGGGAGTGTGCATTGCCTGATTTGTGCAAATCTTGCAGGTGCGAGTCCCGCGGGGAAAGAATACTTAACTGAGGCCAACTTTACCTGCATGAATACAAGAATTCAACACGCTGCTGTTGCATTCACGAAAACTTAGCTTATAAGGATGCGTCATGTAAACCAACTTTTTTTGCTCGCCGCCCACCTTGACGGGTGTCTCCACATCTTTCCCTTGAAGAAGCTGCGCGCACTCGCAGTCCTTGCAGCACCTGCTGGTCTGCATTCCCTCCTTTGACTTACGGTTGCCAGGCATCTTTGTATTTGCCTTGAGATGGGGTAGGAATGAGCGTCTTTGTCGCAGCCGGTTTGTTTCTTTTGTCTACTATCCAGCAACCATGCCTATTGTTTGCTTGCTTGGTGTTTTCGCAGCCATGTCTGGTCGCTCAAACTTGTGGCTATCCCTCATGACCTCACTCTCCCTCTCTCGTTCCCATCGGCCTGTCCACATGGCGCCCCATCGCCTGACATCGGCTTGCCTGATTGGTCCCTAAAAAGCTTGTTCGTAACTTATGAAGAAGCGTACGCCTTCTTTCGGTCCGCGGTGATGAGCGGCAGTATTTCTGGGGAGTGAACAAGGAGGCAGCAGCGAGACAGCACATCTTCGTCTCGGAAGACCAGGCACGTCAGGCAAGCCCCAATCCTCCGGTATGACGTCACTTTCTATGTTTTGTTTATGACAAGTGTACCATGTAGCTTGAAATCAATCTTAAGTTAAAAAAGAAGGAAAAGAAAAAAGAAACCTTCGCTGCCCAATGCCACTTCTGCAGCGTGCTCTACGTTCATCGTCGTGTCCATGGTGATCTCGTGCGCCTGAATGCAAACATATTCCTGACTTCGCTACGCCATCATCGTCAATGCGTCGTCATCATGCAGTGTAGTGGTCGTGCCCTCGTTGTCATTCCATTGTCGTCATTGCATCGCTGCTATTCCATAGCCGTCATTTCACCGTCGCCAGAGTGCATGTTCGACCGAGGCTTTTTATTATAGGAAAAACTGTGTCCAACTTGGTCGCGTTCTTAATATACTTGCAGATCGCTAAACAAAAGCAGCATTCCTCGGAAACACCATTGCAAAGCTTCGCTTGAGTCGATTCCCACAGCACGTGGGATCCGCTGCTTTCATTTTTTTTCCCTTTTTGTACAAGGCTGGACTACTTCAGCCAAGCTTAGTGGCAGTTTCAAAATGCAGAAACAGCGATCGTTCAATGCCTTCGACATTGCCATGGCCTCAGACGTCGCCTTGTCGCAATATGGAGATTACGCTCTTCTCTTTAAACATGTCGTCTCCTGCACAGTGCAAGAAAGTGTGGGGCGGAAGATTGAGGACGCGAGATGCAGGAGGCAACGTGTACTGAAGGGTGGACGGGCCATCAATCAGGATTTGTCGACGCAGATGAGCTGAAGTAATGACCCTGCCAGGAAGGTGCGAGCAGTCGCGTCAAAAGTTGTTCCGACGTCAATCTGAGGGATACATTCATAACGCACAAACGGGATCTGTAACCCGTAGTACTATACGTGTGCGCTGGTATGTACACTGTTTGATATCTGATTTCTATACATGTAGAAATCTTTTTAGCTCTCACAAAGCTACCTGTCGTTTTTGATGCTTGGGCGCATGGCTTAATTCTGACGACTTCGTATCAGAATCCGCTATCTGTAATATACGCATGCAGAGAGGGAGCTTGCCTGAGGTGCGAGCGTTTCGACGGTGGCGTATATTCTCAACGAGAACGCGTTTGGTGCTCTCTGACACCGTAACCTCCGAGGTCATGGTGCCATGCGGAGATCTCGGAGGACATGCTAGAACATAAGAGTTTCCTAAAGGAATTGCTAGAGGGAACCCTGGCGCTAGTGCATATAGGAGCTGAATGAATGATGCTTTAGCCATCTTGGGCACGATTAATACACGAATTTGCCCAAACCTTGTACCTCCGGCTTCAAACGGCGCTGCGACAAGGCAAGCTAATATTTTTCGGTAAATATTGCGTTATAAGGGCAGCAATTCACAGTGATAATACATGTGCACAGAGGCTTGTTGCCTTTTCTGTTATAAGAAATAGAAGTTCTCCGAAATTTAGGCCCATAAAGGCAAATAATTCGTAGTTAAATGAAGCCGAAGCGTCTCTAGCCGTAAGCACACCTGCCTCGGTTGCCCAGCGCTATGGCGTCACGATGCTGGCCCCGAGGTCTCGGGTTCGATCCCAACCACGGCCAGCGCACTTCGATGGAAGGCGAAATCCGAACACGCTCGCGTAGTTAGATTTAGGCATGTACGTTAAAGGGAAACCCAAATGGTCAAAATTAAACCCGGAGTCCACCCCCGCTACGGCGCGCCTTATAACCGTATCGTGGCTTTGGCAGGCAATACCTCATAATTTAATCAAATTAATTTTTTTTAACTACAAGCACAGAACAGCCACAGGCCCCCACGATATACCGGCAGCACAGCTACGTGATGTCGTATGCACAAATGGTATAGTGAGCGTACGGAAACTTGTTAACAATGCGAAGTGGTGGTACATGGTGAATCGTGACAGTTCTAGGGAAATAATTTAGCAGGGAACGCTGTGTTCTGGCAGCGGATCCCGCAAGGAGGATGAGCGTGGGACGCACGAGTAAGCGACGCTCGCCTCGGCTTCAAAGGAAACCACTCGAGGCAGCAGAAACAGAGGAGGAGGGGGGGGGGCTGCGCTGGCCCTGTAGGTACACACGCATGCGCACGCACGAACGCGCAAGGTGCGCGCGCGTGCCCTGGCGCGTGTCCGCATGCCGTTGACGGCGGCGACATGCGGCGGTGTTGATCTGTGCGCGGCGCCTCACTTACAAGCAGGACGCCCCTGCGCGCCTCCATCCCGGACGAGACAGACGCACGTATATACGCGCGGAATTGTTTCTTCCGAGGGCGTGCCCGCATTCTTCCGTCGAAATGTGGCGCACGCGGATGACGGGATTATGGACGTCGCTGCATTAACGCGACTCATTGCTTGTTTGAACTTAAAACCGGCAACCGCGAAGCGAATTTTGTTTGTTTGTTTGCGTATTTCTATGACGTGGCGCGTCGGCGCGTCCCTCTTCGCACGGATGCGACAACCGTGCTGTAATTTCCGGCCTATATGTGTTTCGCGCGCTTGTCGAATAAGGCGGACGCCTCATCCGTGTTCCAGTTTTAACGCGCGTGCTGTTATTGCGCGTTGTGTAGCCAGGCAACGTGGCTGCGGATGTGCGTCGGAAGCGCCTTTATTACACGTGCGGCTGTTGCTCAACGCCGTGCGTTTGTAGCTTACCTTAAATGTACGACCAAACCAGACCGCGAAAGAAAGTATTGCTGACCATATAAGTCTGTTACCGTCCGTTGTCACGTTGAAGAGGTTGGGAGTATTAGAGAAGAAGCACGTGACCTTATACCTGGTGTTGAGCCGGTTCGTGGCGCCGCAGCTCCTTCGCAACCCCTCCGGACTTTTCCATTAGAGTAACGTTTCCGTTCCACGCTGCGTCGTCGGGATCCAGTGGCAGCTCGCCACAGGACTCGACGCTGCCGATTTCACCTGCGCAGAAGCGTCGCGAAACGGCCGCGGCAGTCTGTCTCCTCTGCCTGTGTGTGTGTGCGGGACGATGGGTGTGGTCCCGTCACGGAGGCCATTCAGGCGGAGCGTCGCCGAGCTCTCTTTTCTTTTGTCCCCGGCCACCGATCTGCTTTGTTCTGTCTACCCGCTCGACTCTCTTCACCAGGCGCCCAGACCTTTCTCCTCCGCCGCCGCCGCTGTAGTGCCTGACCCGGGAAGCGGTGACCCCCCCTCCACTGTCTCCTCTCGCGGAGACAGAAAGATGGACGGTACGACGCACCAATGCGCGTCCCGTAAAAAAAAAAAAGAAAAAAAAAATAAATAATAAAAAAATAACCGCGCAATGGTTTCTGTGCCGTCGCGCGCCGCAACCGGCCGTAGCGTCTGTATACATGTGCGGGTACTGCGGTGCGTGGCAGAGTAGTAATGCGGGCTATCGTGCGGCTTTAGTATAGGAATGGAGCCGAAGTGAGTATTTTAAAGCGAAAGCTTTACTGGCCGCGAACTTGCGATTTCGCCGTGGCAATGCTCCGAGGAGGCACATGACGTCACACCGCGTTCCTCGTCGTTGCGTTCGCCTCCGCTCGCTTCGCCAGCTGCGTCGCACGCCTGATAACATGTCGGAGGATTGACAAGGAGAGCTCGCGTGCGCCGCAACCACAGTTGAGGCGGCACTATGGACGGCGACAATTCTGATAAGCAATTCTGGAATCTTCCAGAAGCAATTCTGCAATTCTGGAATCGACATCGGAACGAGATGAAGAGGAAACGAAGCGCCCAGGAAACAGATGAACAGCGCGCCGAACGACTGGCTAAACGCCACAACATCGCTAGACAACCAGACTAACCTGGACTTACAATCAAGATTAGCCAACGCTAACCATGCTATACCTTAGCTTTCGCGACGTATATCCGGCATAGCCGAGCTAAGCCACTGGCAATTTTTTTTGGAAATTGACGAAGCTGGGTAGTTTTTCGATGCTATGTGACGCTCCGAAACAGAGATGGCTCGATAAACTTATATCACGTGGGCTTTTTTTAAAAATTAGCATTGAAATGAATATTAGGAGAAGTTGGCGCTGTTACGATTGTCAGCACGTCCCTAGTCCCGTGAGGTCAATCTCACAGCTGACTACCACTGTTGCGAAGTCGGGGGTCCGTGCGGCCAACCAAGTTTCCATCGATAGTAACCTGCCTTAAAAAAAATCTCGGTACACAAGCGCTTCTGCATTCTGTCTCTGACGTAGAGAGAGATAGAACAAGAAAATATGGGGAGGTTGGCCAGACGGGTGTCCGGTTGGTTACTCTACGAGGGAAACGGGCTGAGGGATTGAGATAAAGAAGGGGGAAGGCAGAGATAAGACAGTTCACGTGTACACTCCTAACGCGGCCTCCGTGCGAGGGAGAAAATGTAACCTATAAATTCGTTCTTAACTGTAGAAAGCCATAAATTGCCATAAAGTCGGCTGTCGCTGAATGAGTGCGTTGATCGACCGATAACGAATGCTTTGCACTTACAGCTGTTTTACGTGATCCCTTTGTCCTCATAATTGCACGCATGGATGCAAATGTTCAAACATATTTTTTTATACGCAGAGAAGTATGATTTTGTTCAAGATAATATGGTTTCACCAGTCTCTCCCGTTTAATTACAAGACGTACTGTCATAATTATCTTTCGTCTCAACGGCGCTATCTATACGAGATTAGTACTGCATCTGCTTGTTGGGTTTCGCAGTCTGAGATCCGTAACGTGCGTAGTAAACGTTCAACTATGCGCACCCCAGAACTGAATTATATCTCGCACTAAATGTTTCTATCCCTCTGCCCCCTGTCGCAAAGTGAGTGCGTGCGCTGACGCTAAAATTGAACTCCTGCGTGCTCACGGTTCGAGAGCACCGGTATTGAAGTCTGATATCTATAGTGTTGCGATTTCGCAAACTGAGAGCGTAGATGTAAGATGGTTTCTCACTTCCACACTTGTCATCTATGAGCTGAACCTAGATTACGTGTAGCTGTATCGCGTCACTTTCCCGCAGACGTTTGCTGCCTTACGAGCTCGAGGTCGTGGTGTTAGCGTTTTACAAGTGTACGACCTCGTTTGCGCACGTTACCGTGCCGTTTGGCATTGCGAGAAGCACGAAATTGGTGAACTTCAGTTATGCGCGTGTTACACAGCTGCATGTGATGTTGCACCGCTGAAAGTTCACCGCTGGGTGAGCGAGGTGCGTTACTCGAGAGATGCATCTTCTGCGCACGCTGTGCTGCAGTGCAATCAGTATAGCAGTGCTTCACGTTTACGCACGGACTCTGTCGATGCATCTATATGTAGCGACTGTATAAGTAGACTGGTTACACTGATCATTCCTGTGTGTGATCCGTGCAGCCACTGCATTTGCTACGGACACAAACAAACGTGCCATCAGCGCCCGAAAAATTATATCTGGGCGCCTTTAGAGGGCGTTGGTGTAAAAACATGCATTGTTCGTTTCGCATTTGCGAAGATAAGGTTTTGAACTTGAACTGCATCGCTTGAGTGCTGGTCGTGGGCTGGGAACTATACTGTAGAATAAAATCCTCCGTGGTAATATGCGTGGTTTCTCAGCTCAAGCATGTCGCCCCCCGTCAGTACTGCGGAATCTTTGCTGGGCCGTACAACGAGCGCTTCCGCCTATAAAGCGCATATATACACAAGCACCAGGGCATGTAGGAACACCTTATACGCCTTACATTCACGTTGACAGGAGCGCAGTGTACAGCCGTCCGCAGTTCACCACTGGATACCTACAGCGAACACTAGGTCCCAAATAAACGCATCCTGATTGGTTATACACACGCCATCGGGATGGAGAACGTCACTGTCCTCGACTGGGAGGGGTGAAGTAAGATCGCGGAGTATTTTAGTAGAACGCTCGCCCGTCATTCTCCTTTATGGAGGTGGGGCCTGCACCTTTCTGAGACGTTGCGCTCATAAAGTAGCGGTTGCCTATTTCTCGCTTCCCTAGCGCAGTAGCTGAACGCTTGAAGCCGCGCGTATATACAGTGCCACCCTCCTGCTCGTATTCTGTCTCAACTTCCCACTTCTCCCGCTCATTTCGTCGTCGGGTCGCATCTTAACGCGGCAGTCGCGTTGCGGGGTCATACTTTAGTCACGTGCCTGTCTTTAATGGCGGCGACTCGGGGAGAATGCCTGCACGTGAAGAACCAAATAGAAGCAAGAAAAGAAAGAAAGAAAGAAAAGAAAGAAATAAAAAAATAAGGAACCGTTTGTCGGCGCTATCGTGATGCTCAGCTGTGCTCATTCTCGACCAGTGACTCGGGCGGTCTCCTCCCGACTTGTGTGGTTACCGCGATATGCATTTCTTTTTCTTCATTTTAAGCGTACATATTCGCGGATGCCCGCGGCGCCCTCGCAATGATGAACTTTGAAGTTTTGGCTCGTTTCCTATTGTCATCATGATCCGTCCCTCCCGTCTCTCCGTATAATCGTCCGCCTATGTGGCCCACCAGTATCGCTAAATTTGGACCGCCACGGGGGGAAGAGGGTTTCGGGGGTTTGGGGGTTTTTCAAGCCGCGCTCCTCACGCCGACGAGACGGGCGTTGACTAGTTTTCATCGCCGAGCGTCGGTGACGGCTTCTCCGCGTTACACCCTTCGGCAGATGAGACCCCAAACGATACTTCGCCTCTTATGGAGGAAGGAAGGGGGGGGGGGGAGCTGACGCGACATTAGGCCATTTTAATGTTCACCCACCCCCCGTGGCTAAGAAGAAGTTCATCTTTTGTGCTGGCGCCGCGCGGGCATACGAATTGCGCCCGTCTGTGTGTGTCTGTGTGTGTGTGTTTTATACTTGCGTATACGGTGCGAGCGAATGGGGCCCACGGCATTGCCCCTGGCGACGCTGGATTCTCCGGCTCGTCTGCGCGCTTTTCCTTCTCGGAACTCGAGCGCTTGCGCGCTGTTGCAGATCGACCGAACCCTGACGACGGTGGTGGTTGTGCGGTTTTGTACTTCTGCCGAGAGTGCGGCACTAAATGCGCGCGCGCGCGACGGCGCGCATTTTGGAAGGGACGCGTCCTTTTGTTAAACGCGAAGTCGTCCGCTGCCACGCCCGAGGAGCGACAGGAAAAAAGGAAGAAAAATATATATATATTTGTGTACCGGGGTCTCGCGTCTTCGCGCGTCTCGAATGATCCGGTTTCGGAGGCGGTGAGGATTTGGCACGTGCGCGGTCGCTCGTGCCACTGCCGCCGGGCTCGAGAAAGCACGATCAGTTGCCCCTCCCTGTAGGGCGTGATATCTTATGCTATATATATATATATATATATATATATATATATATATATATATATATATATATATATATATATATATATATATATATATATATATACACATGGGCAATGAAGATGAAGAACAACAAGAAAAAAAAGACAAGGGGAACTACCAACAAGTTGTAGTAATGGCTTACTTCCGTTACTACACTCTGGGGAATTCAGGGTACAGTAAGTTTCTACATGCACAAGTGCTATGCTGTTGTTGCTATTGTTGAGTTTAATGGCGCATAAGCAACTAAGGCCATCATGAGCCCACCACAAGGTTCAAGTACCGTCTGTTTTGCCGACAACTATTGACCTGTGCTTGTCAGGAACTCCGCTGCTTACCCAACTTTTCGTCCTGGTTATCGCACGGGGTGGATGCTCACTTGATCTCACTGCAACTGCATCGACGAGTGTATAGATGTGAGGTTTCAGCCCGATAACGGATAAGAAGCGTTCCCCGAGCGAACTAACTAGGAGGACCCGCTATTTTGTGCTTTCTTTGCGATAGCCAAATCGCTGGCACTCTGTAGCAAGACTCACTATGTTGATGGTGTCATGGAATGTACAGCCACGTTTAGGGGGTTAATAATACACAGTGCACTTAATCGATGGGGCAGATTCTCAATCTGCTTTATTTATTAATTGATTTTTTAACGCTCAGACGACTTAATCTCTTCGGCCACATGAAGGCCAGTAAATAACCTCTCATGCATTGAACTATCGGTATTTGTTTCACACGTATTATCGACACGCCACGAAGTAGTTTTGCTGTTGGACTTACTTGAGTAAGATTGGATTACTCGTTGCGTTAAGCATACCTTGCGATGTCGCAATGGGGATATAAGGAGCATACAAAAATGGTGCCTTTTTTTTTGCTTTTCAATATTCCGTGACGTCGCTACAACGCACATACGATCCCCACTGCGCAACCCGTGCTATACCGACGTCTGTATACTAAACCATTTGCTGCTATATAATGGCGTACACTTACTATAAAGAGGCTTCCACTAGTCGCGCGTGGGGGCGCTTAGTCGACAGTTTGTCGGTTTCCTCGTCGAGCTGTCTAAGGGCGCGCATTCTATGTTGGCCGAAAACCAGTATAAATAAGTACTCCTCATAGCGCAAACGTTTTCCTTTCATCCTAATTATGGCTGGGTGATCACATCCATGTGCACTCGTGTACCCTGTTATACTATACAAAAGGCAAGGTTATATTTAGAGCTCTTCTATCCATTCAGTGGCATGAAAAATTCAGTCCTCTCCTTCATTCTTAGATCAGTCCGTCGGTACATATCAAGGAAGCACCACATTTTTCTTTTTCTTGATTTGGAGATGTTTATTCTCTTTTTCACTCTCGAAGAATGAGAGGCCCACAATGCAGCACCTATTCTGAGTTACTACGGTAGTTTTTTTTTTTTTGCGGATCTTCGAGAAGCGTCACGTCTTGCCTCTAATTTCTCGTGTTCTGTCGTTACAGCGGATTCTCACATAGCCACACGAAGCGCAGAATCCTCTTTTCCAGCTTTAGCATCGCAATACTGTTGTTGCAAAGGGTAAATCATCCCAATCGCATCCAGTTTTTTAGCCGTTCTCACGCGCAATTGTATTTTCTTGCCGCTTCGCAGATGTGGCAGGACATCGAGAGCGTCCTGCTCGGCGACATGGCGCCTGGCTTCAGCCCCGAGCCCCGCGGCCCGAGCCCTCTTCCCCCTCGGCGACCGCCCCTACCTCCGCCCTCGGCGCCGGGGCCCGGCTACCACCACCACGGCGGAGGTGGCGGCGGCCCCGGTCAGCACCACCTCGCCGGCGCGGCCGCTTTCACGGCGCCGCCTCGACCCGATCTCCTCGAAGACCTCGGCCTCACCGTGGCCGACCCGAAGCACCCTTACGCAGGCGGGGGCACCGACTCGCCGGCGTCCTCCATACCTCCGCCGCCCGCCTACCCGGCGCCCTACGCCTGGCCCGCGCCGTCCAAGTGCTCGGGCTACCTTGCGGCGGCGCGGTGTCCCTACCCTCCGCAGTGGTGCGGCTCCATGCCGGACTCGTCCCGCTACGGCCCTCCGTGCGGCACTCCCCTGAGGCCGTCCCCGGCCATCGGGTCCTGCTTCGGGCAGGGCAGGGTACCGTCGCCGTCGCCGTCGCCGTCTCCGCTCCAGCACGACGGACTGGTGGTGCCTCCCCCCGCCCTCTACCCCGGTCCCAGCGTGGTGCCCGCGCCCCCGGCGCCCAAGCCCCGCCGGGGCCGCCGGTCGCGCGGTCCCAAGAAGGTGACCGTGCACACCTGTTCCTACCCGGGCTGCTCGAAGACGTACTCCAAGAGTTCGCACCTCAAGGCGCACCTGCGCACTCACACGGGCGAGAAGCCTTACCAGTGCAACTGGAAAGGGTGCGGCTGGAAGTTTGCTCGCTCGGACGAACTGACGCGCCACTACCGCAAGCACACGGGCGACCGGCCGTTCCAGTGCCGCCTGTGCGACAGGGCCTTCTCCCGGTCGGACCACCTCTCGCTGCACATGAAGAGGCACGCCGAGGTGATCTGATGAGTGCCGCTCGGTGGTGCTCCGGTTCGCCGAGGCGGTGGTGATGTGTACGATACTCCTGCGTACGTCTCGACTCCTCCGAGGTGAGTACACGCCGCTGGCGTTCGCAGAGCGTCCCCGTGTTCTGTAGCGCGTCCCGAAGCGTAATGCGCGCCCGGCTTCCCCAAGATGGCTGGCTGTGCCAGCCGATGGCTCTGGCAGGCCGAAGAAGGCAAAGCGCGAGAGATCTCAACGCGCGCATGGTTTCTTTTTTTCGCTTGCGGGAGAGTCTCGCCGGGCATATCCCATGCAGTCGATTCCTGAGCTTTGCCTCGTGCTCAGCCTCGAACAGTTTGCCATCTCAACCGTCTGGTCCTTCGGGGCCTTTATTTTATCGTACTGTACCTTTCTATATCCTTATTCATTGATTTTGTAACTATATATGGCGTATACTTGTCGTATGTTTATTATTCTATTTCTTTTAAACGGATAATTTGTGGGCGCACATATCATTCCTTGTATGCGAACTTGTTGCTTATCGTAGATGGCAGAGTTTAAGTGGTGTTAGCCTACTTTCGTCTGTCTCTCTTTATGTGATTTTTACGTTTGTAAGTCAACTCCGTAGTGCAGTGATCTCCGTGTACTCATAAATAGTACCTTGCCGAGGGTATCTTTATCGGTTTTAGTTTTCAAGTGTACTTTTTGTATTGACTTTTCCAATGTTGCGTGCTATAGCGTTGTGCGAATAATGCTTTTGTTACATTGATGCTCTTTTCTTGCCTTGTTGAATAGCGCTGTTTTACGTTCATGTAAACGAAGTTCTCCCCTTAGCCAGTGCCTTTGTGAACGCATTTAAGGTATAAATAAATAAATAAATAAATAAATTAGGTAGGCAATAAATAAATAATAAATTATTAATTAAGTACAAATTAATCAAATAATTAATAATTAATATGTAACTAAATGCAAAAGTAAGAACTGTGTTACTAATTAATTAATTAATTAATGGAAATTATTCAATATACAAGTAATTAAACTTGCCGTAAGCAGACATGCGGACACGGGTCTAGCATTTTTCTGTTCGGTGCAATTTTCGGTGTTTCGTGCACAACGGTGTTTCATGCACAGCCCCCAAGATTGCGGCACGCCGCAAGCAATGGCATGCAAACTCATGAAGCAGTACACGGAATTTGTTAATCCGCAACTGAATCGTTCTTTAGGCTTGCTGCGCCTTAGCTGAAATATATCTATTGTGGGTTTGCAAATTTCAGTGACACTTCACCTTGAATATTTACCTTTGGATTGGCAAACTTCATCGAGCGAGTTACGTTTGCCCATTTGCTGACAAAGCCAACACCATAGGTACATAGAAAGGCACAAAATCTTTGTTTCTGTATGCCAGTATAATCACTTTCAATACTTGTTAAATGATGCTAGTGGAAACGCGCGCAACAATTATTCGTGCCAGTATAAACAGGGCTCGAAATTACAGAACTAAATGGCAAAGTGACCTCCATTACGGCTGGTGACATAGCACGACGAAGTGTTGCTCTGTTGTTCTTCTGCACAAAAATAAGTAATAAGAAAAAAACAATGAACAAAATTTTGGGGTGTACGTGCAACAAACACGGTATCATTATCAGGCATGCTGTAGTGGGCGAATCCGGTTTAATTATAACCACCTGGAGTTGTCTGACGGGAACTTAAGATGTAAAGTACACGATTGATTGCAGCAGGTTTCGGCGGGCGGATTATGCTAAGTCTTGCTTAATTCACAATCTACCACGACGGCGAAACACACAGTCTAACGCAAGCGCCGACACCAGCATGCAGGCGACTTGTTCAGAGCTTTGAAACCGGCTCAGAAAATGATAAATATACATACAGCCCGCCAAATTTATAGCACGGTGCTTCCCCGGCACATGACAAAGTTTTACACAGGTATTCCACTTCTGCATACCCAGCTGAATGTATTTGGAGTATGTGGGCAGAAAACAAAAACGCATTTGAGAATACAATGGTGCAAGCACGAACGTTGTCCCTCGTAGACCTTCATCCATTGTTTCCGAATCCGGTATTTGCGGTAAGGGATCATATTTAGCGGCCCAAAATAATTTTTTTCTCGCCTCAGCTAAGCCGCAGCTTCGGCACCGGAGCACCCGGAAGCTTCCTCGACGCATGAAAACCCTCGGTCGCGAGCGCCACGGTGCCGAGCAGGAGCCGGCCGCGCCCATCTCTGAGGTTATACGCGTTCTCCATGCGAATGGGATGTACCGGCCGGAGCAAAACATTCCGCGCGCGCAATCTCGCAGGCCATACATTGACACTCCGCGGCAGTACTTGAGAAGCATAGCGTCTTCTCAAGTCGAAGGGTGGCAGTATATGCTAAACTCGGCGGAATGGAGGCAGAGCTTCGAGGGTCCATCGCCAGCTTTTTCGCCGAATGCGCTGCCGTTACTTTGGGTGCTTCCTAGCTGCATGAAGCTTTGATTTTTCTGGTACTTGACTTGTACTGCAATGGCAGTGTGTGCAGACTTGAACGATGGACAGCGTGTGTGCGCTTTGCGCCATACGTGCTTCGTATCAATAGACTGGGCAAGAGTTGGTGACGCGTATGGAAGCACGAGCTGTTGAGGCCGGAAAGATGTGACGTGGCATGTGCTTGGTAATGAACGACTAGCAAAATGCAAAATTAGTAAAGAAAGAAAGAAAGAAAGAAAGAAAGAAAGAAAGAACGAAAGAAGAAGAAAGAAAGAAAGAAAGAAAGAAAGAAAGAAAGGACAAATATAATAAAGCCAATGACGCGTGACAGAAGAGGTTGCGTTCGCCCAGTTTGACAAACGCTGTAGGAACCTACGGAAAAGCGGACCAATGACATCGCCGTGGTCGCGGGACTGGCTACGTTCTGGCAGCTGCTTCGAAAATAAAATAGGGAGAGTGAAGAAATTTATTTTAAGAAACAATAGAGGGTGAACCTGAAGAGAGAGTGAATAAATTTGTTTTAAGAAACAATAGAGGATCAGCCTGACGTCAACTCGTTCTAGCCTTCTACTCGGCGCCAGGTTGAAGGGAAGGGCAAAGAAAATCAAATCAGGTAATAGACATAGACGTTAATCAAACAGCGAGCTCGCGCTCAGCATCCGGACATCATAACGCCGTTCCATCGCGCCGAGTGCCATGAATCAGTGGGGCCAGTATAGTCTATACGGATTCCTTCAACTCGATTCTATTCTTATCGTGTCGTCCACCGTCGACGGCTGAGGTAACATGGGCGGAACGCCACTCGGGCCCCTGACAAGGCGCAAAAAGGAATAACGCTGAAACATACTCGTTAAATTATCCCGACTTGGTTATCAAAATTTTCGTCCTGCCAGATTTCCTATTTCCGTTGAGCTGCCGAGATTCGTATCCTCTTTAACAGATGCCACAATTACTCCCATCCTGCTTTAGAGTTCCTTGGCTCAAGACAGCTTCTTTGCATATAGTGCTACCTTATTTGCCTCGTAATCGTCACCACCCTGTTTTGCGACTTCTGTGGGACGAAGGAGTCTCCCAACAATCGCGAATTATCGCCTGTCCGACGTTACACGACTTTATCTTACACACTCAAATTTCGTTGTCTCACACATTACCCAATTCTTGGCTTAATAACGGGGAGAAAGAATGGAGGTCAAAGTAGCAGTTACACCTAGCTATGGTTCCCGTTTGACCGATGGGCTTAGAGAGGGGCTATAGAACGATCACTCATGCCTGGAAGCTCACAGTTTAACCTTTCCGCTATGGCAATCCCTTTGTCCTGAACTACTTTGAGAGAAAAAAAAATCTTTTTTCCGGCATCGCTTTTCAAGTTTTATTGCCAACAGCTGTCTATGCCAAGTCACAATTTCTGAATTGGCGGGCACACAGCATCGCATGAAATAAATCGCACACCGTCCGGAACTCGAGCAAAGATGCGCCACTTCGCGGATGAACGTTCTGCTGTCAAGCCAATGATGCAACTCGGGAAGCAGCCCGCCACAAATTAGCATAGGTAGCTGTCACATCGCGTTCGAAATCTCTGACGTGGCGCACTGCTACACACCGGAAATATTGGAGGTCCATGCTAAAAAAAAATGATTTTAAAGCCATATACCTTTACGAGCCGCGCGATGTATGGTAAATGCCAGCGACGTGCTTATATACACGTCTAAGGATTGTGCGGAAAGGCGCTCGAACCGTACTGCCTTGGTCACCGTGACCTAGCCATGCCATTTATAAATTAAGGAAGCGTGAGCATGTCGAAGCGTCGTAGTCGGAGTACAGCTGGTTAACCAGTGTTGATGCTGAATTCATTCGTCTGGGCCCATTCACGTGTTTGAAGTACACAATGGGCTTCGGTCGGTATAGCCATAATGTAGAGCGTATGGCTCCTGCAATGGAGCAGTCTAGGTCTTCCAGGCAGGAAAGCTAGGGGGGGGGGGGGGAGGGGCTGATGTCTGAGCGAGTAAAAAAAGAAATGTGCTAGAACCACCGACGATGAGTGTCAATGTAAGCGAATATCCCAACGCTTCTAGGAAACTAGTCACTTTCGTGATGAAATGATGCCTTGAAGGTGTATTTTGCTGCAGTGAGGATAGTGAAGATAGATGGAGTTTTATTACCTGAAATTTCGGCCAAAGGACAAAGCATAGAGAGCGACAGGCAGGTTTAGCGCTGCGCTCGAACTCCCTCAGACGGTGTTCTAACTATACGCGAGTCGAAACCCTCTACAACATCCCTGCTCGCGTTCCGAGCATGGTCGTGAATATAATACTCGAAGCTGTAATTACGGGGAAACTGGTGTCGACATAAACAGAAACGTTAATAGTGGCTGATTACACAGGGGAAAGTAGTTTTTACGGAAGGCCGACATTGCAATACAAAGAGAATGGAGGGAGGAAAGTTCAGTTTACAGCCCTGCACGTGGGGTGGGGGGGATGGAGGAGTGAAACAAACAAAAGACACGGGTCTTGATCGCACTTTCACGTGCACCGAGGTGATTCTAGCATGTATAAAGTCGACCGCTCAAGACTGTCGCCTTCACTGCGCCTGCCGTCCTTCGCACATACGCAGTATAGCTCTGGGAGCTTCGATATGTTCTGCCCAAACATTTCTGCGTTCCTTTACGCAAACGCATGAATTGAAAAGTCTTAACGAAGAATTCCACTGGCAGCAATACTTCGTAATTTCATCGACGTAAACTAATGAGTGGCGCCAACCTTTCCGCTCATATATATTCCCAGAAATTGTGCAGGTACCATTGTCGATGATTGTCATTGCAAACGAATAGCCGAGCGTTTGAAAACTATTCGTTTGCATAAAGAAGGATGCGCTTCGAGGCGCGTGCTTGTTGCAGTGAGAAATTGCGTATAGTGAAAGAGTGGTTATAACCAGCACATCTGTGCCGACTGGATATAACGTAAAAGGCAATTCGTCACATGTGTGTGATCCCAAGCGGCGCGAGCTTGAAGGCGACTGCCGTTCTCCTCTCCCGCAGCTGCCAGAGGGGGAGAAGGTGGTGGGAGAAAAGGAGGGTTGTCCTTCTCGAGCGAAACCTCAAAGGAGTTGTGCGGCAGCACGTGCATCTCAAAGATATATATATATATATACATATATATATATATATATATATAACGCGTCCGTATAGTATCGGCGCAGAAAGATGTCCGCCGTAACGTGCGGAGAAGAGAGTATTCCGGGGCATTACGAGAAATTGTACTCAAGCTGAAATAAACATTCATTCAACCCTTTTTTTGCCGTTTAGTATGCGCAGCGCTTTTTTTGCTAAGTTAGCGTGCTAAATGATTTCGCAGCTCTGGAGACACAATTTAAGGCGATCGCTCGGTGCGTGGTGCGGCCTTTGACTTGGCCTTTGACTCACGCTGGCGAACACAGTTTACAGATAACGCGTGCGTGCTTACTCGATGACTATTCTCTAATGGATCTTTACATATTTGTGGAGGCCGGGTTGTTTGTAGCGGAATCGGTGATTGGCGAATGATCTTTGTTATATCTCCAGCAACGCTCATACCTCTATTTACGGCCTGTATACTTTAGGTTACGGCCTTTAGAATAGCATGATTTTCCAGCTGACGTGTCCGTGTTCATAGCTGGCCCCTAACTTTCTCGAGGTATTAGGATGGTTGTGCCTTTAATCGGTGACAACCTAAAAGTTACAAGGTTGTGTGTACACTCTCCAACTAAAAGAAAATTTGCATAGACGCGCCATCCAATTAGATTCACTTATTCACTCGGCGTCACGCGGTTTCGCGTGTTTGAAGCAACTGTTTTTCTCCGTAGAAATTGGTCATTGTGTAACTGGTTTCAGGATGAAACCTGAATGTCTAGCCACACCTTATAGGGGATCCTGATGTCAACGCTCAGCCAAATGTTTTAGCTTGAAGCAGCGAGCTTTGATTTTCTAATTAGCCTGGCATTTACATTAGCCGAACCAAGTCATTAAGCCGTCAGCGGACTCCAGCTGGTTCAGCTCCCTTTCAGAGGCGAAGAGCAGGTGCGCTGCGTTTTCGTGGGCGGAGCTTCTTTGTAATTCTTAGGTTTTCACCGATTATAGCTATAATTCATGTGCTTATGTGTAGAGATTTTTTAGAGACACTTGATGAAGAACGCGTCTGAGCCGTCGCCCCCGCGATTTCACGGTATCGATGGTGCACGCATCGCCCGCACGTAGGTCTAGAGGGTCTTGAAAAAATGTATTAAAAAACAACAACAACAACAGACAAATCGAAGGGCAGCCTCCCGCTACTGGCTTCATGCTTTGTGTGCAGCGCCACTATCGATCCTGCTTATTAGCTCTATGCATATACCACACTGTTATGCGCACAATGGCCCGAGCTGTATACTGACAGTAAAATTCAAGATACAAAGAGCTGACATTTTTCCGCCGGTCTCACCTCGCGCGTCATGAACGTGCGACGCCTGCAATGCCGCTGGTGACGACACTCATCCACTCATCACGCTATAGCATCGTGGGCCGATAGTGTCGTGTTGTGGGCTGGGCTGATTAGTGGTGTGGGTAATGTCTCTGCGGCGCAGCCGCAATTTTTTACGCTCACGGCATCGAGCCAACGTGTCGCCTCCGCGTATTGCTAGAGCAGTCCGAGAAACAAACTTCAGAGGGAACCTTGCTGTCGCTTTCAATGCTTCGTCCTTCGATCCACACCCCATTTTTCTTTTTATGGCTATAGCAATTATATACGCCCATTCGAGGTGCGCTCGCATCGCTGCCGTCGTCTTGCTGTCGCGGTATCGACGGCGCATGCGCAGCGCCTGCAAATGCGTGGAGGGTTAGAAGGTCGCAGGACATCGCGCTGAGTTCGCAGGAGGCTTTTCGAATGACGATCCAGCGCTTATGAACGTCCGCCGATTTCTGCTCTCAAAGTCGCGAGCTCGAACGTTGGCAACGAGCACTAAGCACGACATGCCTCCGCGCGCGGTGGAAAAGGCACGCCGTCATTGGCCTGCACGTCGTAACGTTCAAAGCTCCGGGAGGCCGGTCCCTGCGGCGCAGGCCCCAAGCAGGGTTCGCGCCCCGGTTCTCGCGGTTGTCAACACAGAGCGAAGAGCTTGGCGAGAAGCCGCGGCCACGGGAAACAAAGGAAATCTGGTCCGCGCCGTTCCGCGCCGCGCATGCGCATTTGGGTGCGGTCGATGCGGGAAGGCGTGTCCCGCGACATACGCATTTGTGCTCCCCCTTCGCCCTTCCCCCCCCTCCTCCCTTTTCCCGGTCCTGCCTCCGTGGTTCCCCACGCGCCAGACGTCGTCAAGCGGCAGCTCCGCTGCAGCACGCTGACGTCGCGCCGGCAACCAATACGCCCTCGTTAGGGGTAATCGAATTAGGTCGCAATCGATAGCGGCCCGCCGTTGAAGGGCGGGGATATCGGTTGTCTGGAATCGGGCTTGGTTGCACCCCGCGGTGCTATCTCATTTTTATATTGTAGCTAATTGTCCTAGGCGTAATGAATGAACGGATCGATTTCGAGATAACCCGGCTGAAACGTAGCTTTAACATATTCCTTGTACACGGGACAGCTTTCGCCCTTTAAAGCAAACAGAATAATGTTTTAATAGGATTGCGTCTGTTGCTTATAGGAAAGTTTCCGATAGCCATAAAACCGCAGTGCTTGTTTGCTACCAAGGTTATTACGCAATTGTAGCTCTTGGATGGGAAGTCCGCGCCAAAATCTTTGTACACACTCTGCGAGTGAGATGTACAGCCGGGCATTCTCGCAGGCATAGACTGCCCTAAGCTGTGGTAGACTCCACAGAGGTGCGGGTTGACTTTGACTATACCGTGGCTTTGCAGTGAAGGCCGCATGTTCGCTGGTTTTGTAGTTCTTTTATCAACGCGGCACACGATCGCTTCTGCGTTCCGCGCCCATTGGACTGCTGCCTCCGCGGCCGGCACTCGAACAAGCGACCTCGTACGCAGCAACACAATAGGTGTGTAGGACTACCTTGGCATGGCTGCCGTTGAGAAGGAAAAAGAAAGAGAAAAAAATCCACAGCGATTCAGGCCCGTCGGAATTTCTAGGCGTGCGTGCACAAAACTTACACCGTTGTTCCAGCCTCCACGGAAACATGAGGTTGCTTTTAATGCACTAATTGCGAATACGCGTTGAGCATGGTGCGGCGATATCCGTTTCCGAAATATAGAAACGTAAATTTGAGAGAGAGAGAGAGAGAGAGAGAGAGAGAGAGAGAGAGAGAGAGAGAGAGAGAGAGAGAGAGAGAGAGACGTGTGAGACCAAGACTAGCAGATGGCGTTCCATAGTTGAGTTGTGGGGAATTGTTGGAGAAGGTCGTGCCATCGAGCAATGACCTATATACGAAGTGAATAACAAGCGCTGCCCAGCTTTACAAAACTCGTGGTAGAAATTGCCTTGCTTTTCTACTAGCGGTACAAGGTAGAAATAGAAGCTTTGAGGAAGTGAAAAAAAGAATAGATTAAACAGATGTAAACAAAATATTAGACTGAAAAGCATGTATAGCATATCTGATTAGATCAGGCAGGCTAGGTGACTATTTGTCGCATCCACGTTTTTTTTTCTTTTTTATTTCGTTACTCAGACATAGTCTAAGAGGAGGCCCAGACCAACGGTGGACATCGCGGGGTCTCGATCCCCTTTACACAAATACACGAGAAGTTAGTAATTAACAATTCAGGCAGACAGGTTACGCCCACTTAGAAACAAATTCAAGTGCCTAACTTGAAACCGTTAACAACTTCTTAGTGTCATCCAATAAGTATTAATAAAACTGCGAGAGCAAGATTAAGAGCATGCAAATTACACTTGACACTCAAATGGAATGCCAATAAACTATCGTTGCTTATCGGCTGTAGGGTAAGGGACAGAGAGAGAGAGAGAGAGGTAAATAGAAGACAGGAAAGGCAGGGAGGTTAACCAGACGCACATCCGGTTTGCTACCCATCGGCTATAGGGTATTACGCTGCTAAGCAAGAGGTCGCAGGATCAAATCCCGGCCGCGGTGGCAGCATTTCCATGGGGGCGAAATGCAAAAAAACTCCTGCGAGTTTGTTTTTTTGCATTTCGCCCCCATCGAAATACTGCCGGAACACGCCGGCGTTGTCCACCCGCACCTCACCAACCTCAACGAGGTTACACACTCCGTAGCACGAGGACTAGCCAACCGTGCCGGAGACGGTGCAGGTGCACCCGCAGGACGCGACCGTCTTACAAGATACAACGACCTTGTGAAGTCATTTTACCTCGCGAGAAGAGCCTTCCACACCCCTCGCCGCAAGTTAAACAGAGCACAGGCAACCACCCTTCGCCTGTTACAGACGAATACATACCCATCCCTCACACGCTATCACACGATATACCCCGACATCTAGCAGAGCCAGACGTGCAAAGTCCGTAAAACTGAATCAGCAACACTCCCCCACATGCTATCGGAGTGCAAACATCAATACCCAGACCTTAATCCCGTGACCCTCTTGTCGAGATGGCGCGCCACGCTGCGCAGCTCCCATCTCGACGACCAACTCTGGGCGACCCAGCAGGCCTACGAAGCGGCGAAGAGGCAAGACCTCAACGTCCCATCGTGGGAGGCCTAGGCCCAGCCGACTGAACTGCTGGTGCTCATTAAAGTTCACTCTCTCTCTCTCTCTCCTGTGTCCCGTCCACTGGGGACACGTCGAAGATCCCCTGGTGGTCAAAATTAATCAGGCGTCCCCCAGTACGGCGTATCTCATAATAAAATGGTGGTTTTGGCACGTAAAGCCCCAGCATTCAATTCAGTTCAATAAACCACCGCTATCGTCGAGCAGAGTTCAATAAAGAAGGAGAGCGAAAAAGACATAAAACAAAACGGTACAACTTAGCAAGCTCTCTAGGTATCCGGTAGCATTTTTAGATTGTGGTGATTGTGACGTCTCGACAGCTGCGCGCGTGCGTGTCAAGGGCGAACTTGCACCAGTCCCACTTTCCAAAACATTTCTACAACTCGTGTATCTCGCAAACTTGCGATTTCGTGCGCACTGTGACGCCCTCGCGTACGCTCAACGCACATCGTGTTTTCTGTTAGATAGCTCCAAAGTATACGTGAAGGTCGCCTGTAGTATAATGCTATGAGAAGGTGCGCGACCGATGGTGGGATCGAACCCGTCTTCCCGCACAGCAGCGCAATAATGCAATAACCGTTAGGTCCAAGTCGGGCCGTAGTCGCTCTTTGAAACGTCTCGCGCGTGCGTCACATGCCCGTTTCCCGCGTTTGTCCCTGACGACCGCTAACGCTTCGAGACACGGTGCTTGACCGCACTGGCTCCGGAATCGGCCCACATTTCGTCGGACGGACCCCTACAATGTGGTTGAGGTCCGCGCATAAGGCTACCACATTAAAGGTTATGCAAATCTAACGTGCGCGTTGGAATCTACATGGGAAGCGATCGCTTTGTCATGTACTTCTCTCTCTCTCTCTCTCTCTCTCTCTCTCTGTGTGTGTGTGTGTGTGTGTGTGTGTGTGTGTGTGTGTGTGTGTGTGTGTGTGTGTGTGTGTGTGTGTGTGTACGCGCGTGTGTCTTCAAGCCGATAATAGGCCCACAGAACTGTTCTACCTGATTTCTTTTTTAAAGCTACACGACCCAATTATCTTCTGTGGTACTCAAGACGTGCAAAAACGCATTTACGAATGATACGCTTTGTGACTTTGGCCACTGTTAGAGACTGCTAGGCGACATCTCTATATTGCGCTGTGTTCTAGGTTTCCGTGCATCAACACCAAAACAACAACAACAACAACAACAACAACAACAACAACAACAACAACGCTACGCTAACTGACTCCAATACGCTTGATGAGTTCCCGCGGCCGTATACCAAGCTAGCGGCACACGACCACATCCGGGCGGGCGGCGAGCGCTGTGCCTGCCACGCTTTGAGGGCAAGCGAAACCGGCATCCCGTTTACGTGCCCATTCTGCGCGGCTCGTCGTCGTGCGGCCGCGGTGCTCTCGAACCGCGCGAGGCGGCCCGCGTGAGGACGTGTACCGGCGCTGGTTTCCTGCATGTCGCCCTTGAAACGAAGGTCACGCACTATTTGTCGCCAGGAACGCTGATGGTCGCCGCGCATCCTCCATTAAGAAGGCTACGCTCCCTCGCTTCTGTCTCGCGTGCGCGCGACTCTCTTCGTATATACGTCCGACGCTGTTCGCGAAATATGCGCGCGGGGCTGCACGTACACCCGCGTTTACTCGAATTTAAGCCGGCCTTGAATCCGAGGCGACAGCTACTGGCTCGAGCGCTCGCAGACTGAAGTAATTTAAGGGGAATGCACAAAAAACCTAAGGAAACTGAGAAACTGTTAGGTCCACTCGTAAGGTTATGCGGTGGGGTGACTGCGCCGAATAACTAGGCCGTGCTTTCCAACCCTGATGCCCTTGATGAGACTATATACTTGTGTGCTGATCAACAGGGGTTGAAGGAGGGATGTCGCTTGGTACAGTGTTTCGACAAGAAAACTTGTCTTCCTCAAGGATTGTGACTTGTGGAAAAACATGTTGAATGTTTGTTGTTATTATCATCATATTTTCTCCTTCCTTCTTTGATGGTAGGTTTTTAAGACTTTGGGATAGCCAATTCTAAAGAGGCAGATCTTCCGATTTTTCTCTACTTAAAAAAAAAAAGGCTAAAGCGACCGCTTAATCATGATACGAACACCGACTGCCACTGAAATTAGATGCTCAGGCGTTTGTGGCAACAACCATATTGCGATCCATTTTGTATGCCTCATGTGTCATATCAATGGCCCATTCTCTAAAATTCGAAGTTGTAAGAGACTCAACACAAAATCGGTGTCCCCTACGAGAGGGGACTACACATCCCATGTCGCATTTATTAGCTGTTGCACCACAGTCTCGTCAGCAATACATCAAGAGGGTAGTGTCGGCCACTGGAGCGAATAATTGTTACGCAAGCTTAGTTTACGTTCGAATCTCGTCAAATTTTGTACAAATGTAAATCGGGTTTGCAGAATACTTCAGCATCAGCAATGTTGCCGTAGAGTCAAAGCTCGAATAAAGTTCAGGTTTGCTAGCCACGTATGCCGTTTCAAAGTGAGAAAGCTTAATGATGCCTGGAGTGGTTAGCCTATAGCTAACCTCTCCAGTTTGTAAAGTATGATAGAAAGGGAGTGAGAGTGAGAACAAAAACAAAGCGTACGCACACACGCGCGCGCCGAAAATGCACTGACACATAAGGTATTTGGAGAGTCCCATCCCGACACCTTCAGTGTCTGAGGAATAGTTAGTGCTATTATGGGACTAGTTGCTTGCTCCATATTTAAATTAACTTTCCAAAGTTTTCCCACTTTCCGGTGGAGCATGACAACTGTCGACTCCCGCAGTGTACAGACACGCTGCAAAATAATTTTATGTCACGCTACATCACATAATTACGCTTTTACAACAGACAAAACATCCTCTGAGAACGACGCTTGCTAAGCTACGAAATACGCAAGGAGAAAGTGCAATCGGCGACGTCATGGAGTTCCCGCACCGCCATGCCATGACGTTATTAAGTAGGCAGTGTCTACTTGGGTCCATTAAATGTTTATGGCTAAACGAGTATGGCAACGCATTGTAAACGGACCACAAAAGTCATCCCATCAAGACTCAGAAGCTCCTGCGCCAAAACGGCACATATACAAGAGGGTAGTTTGGAATCGGTTGCGTCACCCTGCCGTCACACGATGACGTCACTACATAAACTGAAACAGAGTTTCGAAAAAAGAAAAAGAACAATACTGTACCATTCTAAGCTGAGATAATGTTTCCCTCCATGGTTTCGCTTTAAATAAGGGAAAAGTGGTTAGTCCCGCAAAAGGGGTTGTTGACCATAACCCCCTTTACCTTTTCGTACAGTGCCGAGTATACTCCGGCTCCTGAGCTGCTTTAACTTCATTTCATTTCATTTCATTTCATTTATTTACCTTAAAGACCCCACTAGGGGGTATTACATAAGGGGTGGGTGTACATAAAAAATAAAACACTCAAATTTGTGACGACAGGTACTCAGTCACATTGGCAGAAAAAGATGATGGACAGGTGAGAACGACGATATTGCGAGGAAGGCTGTTCCAGTCTTTGGCTGCACGAGGAAAAAAAGATGCTGAAAAATTAATAGTTCTCATACGTGTACGGGAAACTTGCAGTTGGTGACCAGTGCGAGGAGATATGTATGTGGGTGGTGTTATGTAAGGGGCACTGTTAAGTGATGAATGATAAAGCTTATAGAATAGACAAAGTGTTGCTATGCGTCGGCGGAGGGATAAAGCTTGCAGCCCAGATTCCGCTTTGAGGGCGGTAACACTGATTTCGTGAGAATAAGATGAGTGAATGAATCTGGCGGCACGATTTTGTACCGCTTCAAGGTCATCTACGATGCATGCTTGATGTGGGGACCATATGGCTGACGCATACTCAAGTTTTGAACGGATAAGTGACTTATAGGCTAGTAATTTAACTTGTTGGGGAGCGTTACGAAGGTGACGTTTCAGAAAACCGAGAGTTCTATTTGCCGATGATATGATGTATGTAGTATGTGCATGCCATGAGAGATCATTGGACAAAGTAACGCCTAAGTATTTGAACGATGTTACTGCTTGTATAGGTTCGTTAGCAATTATGTACGGGAATGTAACGGGGTGCTTTTGGCGAGTAATGGAAAGAAGTTTACATTTAGTCGGATTAAGGGTCATTAGCCAGCGGTCGCACCATTCCTGGACACGGTCTAGATCATGCTGAAGTTTTGCTGCGTCGCAATGATTAGAAACTGATCGGTAAATTACACAGTCGTCAGCAAACATACGGATTTGGCAAGATAAGTGTTGAGGCAAGTCGTTAATATATATTAGAAATAGGAGAGGACCGAGAACAGAACCTTGGGGTACACCAGATGTTACAGGAACAGGGTCAGAGGTATGATTATTAACAAGGACGTGTTGGGACCGGTTAGACAAGAATTCCTTGATCCAAATCAGAATGTTGTGGTCCAGGTTTAACTGGTTTAGTTTTAAAAGTAATCGTTGATGCGGCACTTTATCAAACGCTTTTGCGTAATCTAAGAAAATGGCATCAGTTAGTATGTTGGTGTCGAGGTTAACATGCAAGTCATGAATGAAAATGGCCAGTTGGGTCTCGCATGAGAAGCCCTTTCGAAAGCCATGCTGAGATGGATGAAAAAAGTTATTTTTATCGAGAAATGCCATGATATTAGAATAAATGACATGCTCCATGATTTTGCACGGGACGCTTGTTAATGATATGGGGCGGTAATTTAGCGGGGAATCTTTTTTACCAGATTTGTAGACAGGAACAACCTTCCCCACTTTCCAATCATTTGGCAAGTGACCTACAGAGAGTGAATGTGAAAACAAAATACACAGATACGCAGTAATGGTATGTCTGGTGTTCCTTAACAGCTTGGAATTGATTTCGTCAACGCCTGTCGATGAAGAAAGCTTAATGTTATCTAACAAAGATAAAATTCCATCATGAGTTATTGTGATAGCAGGCATAGTAGACAGAGTTTTAGCTGGTGTCGTAAGCAGAGATGTGCTGGGTTCTTTTGTGAAAACTGTGCTAAAAGCAATGTTGAAGGTGTTAGCGCATTCTAGGTCCCCGACGGTTTCTCCCAATTCGTTGGTCAGAGTGATAGCGCGCGATTCGATAGGGTTGAGGACCTTCCAAAATTTTCTCGGGTTATCATTTAACAATTTTGTCAAATCGTTGTTGAAAAATTTGAACTTAGCATTTCTCACAGCAATCAGGTAGGCATTCTCGGCAGTATAGTACTGCTGCCACGCAATAGACGAGGCTCTTGCCTTAGCAGCACGAAAGAAGCGCTTTTTTCTGCCTTCTAATGTTTTAAGTGCCTTAGTGTACCATGGCTTTTGGCGATTTTCACGGAAAGTAATTTTAGGAATGAATTTGTTGGCCAAGTCCTGTATTTTGGATTTGAATACCTCCCAGCTCTCCTGGAGAGGCATGCTGTAAAATTGGGCTTCAAATAACGGGAAAAAATTTCTAAGCTCGTAGTTAATTGCGTCATAGTTACCTTTCTCATATAGAAGGATTGTTTTCTTACATTTTTCGCGCCGTTCAAGGCAGAACGAAAACTCGGCGTGGATAACTTTGTGATCACTAATTTCTTGCAGGTAAGTTATATGTGATAAGCTCTCAGGATTCGTAGTTAGTATAAGATCCAAGATATTAGCACTGACGCCAGCAACACGCGTTGGTTCCCTTACTAACTGAGTGAGATTAGCATTCAAACATACTTCTATAAAATCCTTTAATTCTCTGTGGTTCGCACCTGAGGGAGCTAGTTTCTGCCAGTCGATACCGGGATAATTGAAATCTCCGAATAGCAATATATGTGAATTTGGATGTGCAGTACCGAGATCACTCAGAATACTGTTCAGCTCACTTGCAAAGTTAGGTGAAGTATGCGGTGCCCTGTAGCAAACACCAAGCAAAACGGATTGCGCCGGTGAGCGAAAAATTAACCATAACATTTCCAGATCAGAGACGATGTCTAATGGTGTGCACGATAAATTAGGGCCCACAGCAATCAAGACACCGCCCCCTCGAGTGCATCTGCGGTCATTTCTAAAGACTTCGAAACCTGCCAAGTCGGCAAGTACTTCTGTATCAGTGACATCGGGGGTAAGCCATGTTTCGGTTAGTATAAGTATGCTGCTGTTTGAAGAAATCATGATGTTAGACACGAGTTCACGCTTAGGTAGGAAACTGCGAATATTTGTGAATATGACAGACAATGAAAGATTATTTCTTGGCATGGTTTGGGGGCGGGTAATCACATTTTTTCGGGCGGACGATTGCTATAACACTTCTCTTACAGTTTCAGATACGCTATCAAACACATAGCGCTCTGGCATTTACGGAAAAAAGTTATACCAGGTTGCATTCGAGCGAACGCGGCATAGCGGCCCTCTTGATGGTTCCGGCGCGCGACGGCGTCAAACCCCACCCTCCCCCTTATAATGCCACTCTGCCAACAGCGCAGCGAGCTGCAGTGGCTCTGTTCCTCTGCGATAGGCGGTCGTATGCCGCTGCGGTGATTAGGTGCCGCATTTTTACTGGCGGTTGTTCCGTGACAGGTTTTCTCTCATGTCTTTTTGCTCTTTGATGCGCTAAGCTTATTACGCCAGGCTGGCGAAAACAAGTTTTATGCGCGCCCATTTCGCCGCGGCGTTATGAGGCCGCTACGCGTGGAAGCGGTCCTCCCACAGCGACGAGTGCATACGAAAACGGGACTCCCGGTGGTAGCAGGATAAAATAGAAAGCAAGTGCTGATCATGCGTCAAGAGAGTGAAAGGAGGGGGGTGAGCCCGTGGAGTTCATTGGTGTGCGAAGGGGCATATGGGGGAGTTATTACGACGTGTTTCCTGGGCTCCGTAGCAGAACTTTGCCATTTTGACATGCATTCGCAGAATTCGCAGAATTTGAGAGTTCTGGCAGGCAGTGAAACAATACGTTTCGTTGCGTTACGTTACGAAACATTACGTTAAGTCTCAGCCTTGGGAGCAGGCACCGCGGGAACAAGCACCAGAGCAGGCAAGAATGACCACTGGTAGTTTTGTAATCCTGAATTATGAAGGCAGTTCTTCCTAAATAAAGCCAAATGAAACATATTCCAGTCGAATGTGCTGCGACAGTGCGAAAAGTGAAGAAGTCCGTACGACGGTTCGGTCTAGTCAGCTTGAATAGTTTTCGTCCTGCACGTTTACTTCGCAGTTTGAAGCTAACTGCGACATCATCACGTAATATACATGCGTCTATTAGTGGAAGCCATCGCATGTAAACGAAGCCTCACCAATGAGCACCGACGGAATAATTACTTAATCCTAGCAATGACTAAAAGCTCTTTTTATAAGCGATAACGCTAAGTTACCAGAGGCCCCTAAAAATTATGCAGGTGACACACACGTGCTGAATCTACGTGAAGCGAAGCTTTGGTGATTGGTGATGCCTATTTGATGCTGTACAAATACTTATACGATTTGGTTTGGTTTCGTTTCGTTTGTTAAGTTTTATATACGAATCGTAGTGAGACATGCCTATTCCAGAGGACTTGCCAAGGACGAGCACACATCTAGTGCCGCACACTGAGCGGCTAAATCAAATCAAATCAAATAAAGTAAGCAAAAGACTCCGCCAAACATAGTTACCTATTCCATTAATAGATAGGTGTTCTTTAGAGATATGCCTTCGAGCCGGGCTGCTTTTTTCGGATAAACCGATATTTGCAACACCACGCCGTCACCATGTGGAGGAGACGAAAACGGCAAGAAGGCGTCGGCGAGAACGTCCAGACCACAGGAGCGGGGTCAGGTGAGCGGCCAGAGCCGAACCGAGTCCTTTCCACCGTGGCCTACGCAGACGCATCGCGCAACTGGAACGGGATATCGAGAAATACTCACGAAAGCTCAGTCAGGAACACTGGCACCAGCTATGCGACCGCCTTAATGGCCAGCTAGGGTGCAAAAACACCTGGTTCCTGCTTAAACACCTACTTGACCCTAGTCAGACTAAAACAGCATCACAAAAGAACCTTCAGAGGATCATACACTCTTTCCCGGGAGATAATGATGCCCTTTTTGAAGCTCTAAAAAACCGCTACTTTAATACAAGCACCGATATTCCTCTACCCGTAGCTTATACCGGAAAGGAAAACAGGGAACTAGACAGCGACATTATGGAATCTGAAGTACGTGCTGTCCTAAACAACATCAAGACAACAGCGGCGGCTGGCGAGGACCGCATCACCAATAAAATGCTACGGAACCTAGACGATCAGTCGGTTACCGAAATCACAAATCTTTTCAACATCCACTGGAAAGAGGGAACTATACCCACCAGCTGGAAACATGCAAACGTAATTTTCATACCCAAACCAGGCAAGAAGCTGGAGCTAGAGAATCTCCGCCCTATCTCCTTAACCTCTTGCCTGGAGAAGGTTATGGAACACGTCATTCTTAACAGGCTAAACGAGTACACTGAAAGCAATGGGCTGCTGCCCCATACGTTGATAGGCTTCAGATCAAATCTGTCCACCCAAGACATTATGTGGCAAATACAGCACGATATCCTACATCCGGGCCCTATAAGAGCCACCCGTACAATTCTAGGGCTGGACGTGAGTAAAGCGTTCGACAATGTGTCACATGCTTCAATACTCACAAATCTAGCCCAAATGAATGTCGGGAAGCGCACTTATAGCTATATTACAAGCTTTCTCAAGGATCGCACTGCAGAAATACATTTTGGGGACATTAAAAGCGGACAATTTCAATTAGGTACAAGGGGCACCCCTCAGGGTGCGGTCCTCTCCCCCTTCCTTTTCAATGTGACCATGCGAAACCTGCCTCCATTACTGGAAAGCATCCCGCATATCAAACACTCCATCTATGCCGATGATATCACCATCTGGACCAATAGCGGTTCCGATGGAGAAATCACGGAAGCATTACAAGCGGCCGCGGATACCGTACAAAATTTTGTGCGACAGAATGGTCTAGCGTGCTCGCCGACGAAATCGGAGCTTCTCGTCATCCGTGATAAATCAACCAAACACGCCACCGAAAGGGACGCCACCTTCCCTATACGAGTCAGTATGGAAGACGGCCCAGTTCCGCCCGTACTGACTATAAGAGTCCTGGGCATGTTAATTCAACATAACACCCATAATTCTGAGGCGATTGTTCGATTACGGACGACAGCCCGCCAAATATGTGGCCTAATCAGACGAGTAGCCACACGACACCGCGGTATGAAGGAGGCTGATATCTGCCATTTGACGCAGGCTTTCCTGATCAGTCGCGTCGTGTATTCCTTCCCTTACTACCACCTACGCCTTTCTGACAAGGAAAAGGTTAACAGCGTCATTCGCACAGCTCATAAAGCTGCCCTTGGTCTCCCGAGGTATGCGAACACTGAACGATTACTTGAGCTAGGTATATACAATACCCTAGACGAACTCGTGGAGGCCCATAAAACAGCCCAACGTGAACGACTCTCCCGCACCGCAACTGGCAGAGTTATTCTAAGTAAACTCGGGCTGAATCCCGTTATGAATTCAGCAGGAAGAACAACATTACTCGGTGCGGTCAAAAGCCGTTTGGTTATAAAACCATTACCCAAGAACATGCTCTCTGGGAGACACGACAAGAGGCGGTCTGCCAGAGCCAAGGCCCTTCAGGAAAGGTACCAAAACAACCAGCACACCGCTTATGTCGATGCAGCAAAGCAAAATCACCAAACTTACGTAGTGAGCGTCGTGACCGGAGAGGGAAGTATCCTCAACGCCGCGACCATAAAAACAGCGTCCACCGTGGAAGCGGAAGAGACTGCCATTGCTTTGGCCATCATGAATCCCTCCGTGCAAACAATCATAAGCGACTCCAAAAGGGCAATAGTCAACTTTTCGAGAGGCAGCATAGGCGTATGTGCAGCGCGAGTCCTACGGGACTTTAATAATGAAAACACTGTTGAACTCGTATGGGTCCCTGCCCATTCGGGGAATCAAGGGAATGAGGAGGCGCACTGGGTAGCCCGAGGTCTAATCAACCGGGAGATGTGCCCCTCAGACTCGGATCCCATGGATGAGGCACCGACGACATACCAGGAAATAAACTATTACAAGCAAAAAAGGCGAATTTACCCGCCTCCAAACGCAAGCCTCACACGAGCGCAAGCCTCGATCCTGCGTCGAATCCAAACTAAATCGTTCCCCAACCCACATTGGCTATCCATAATTACCAACGGGCAATGGAACCCAATATGTCAAAATTGCACAAATCAAACATTGGCTACCCAAAATCACATTCTTTAGGGGTGCGAGGGCTTACCCCCTCCCAGGTCGCTCCTGCCAGCTCCCTCACAACAGACGTGGGAAGAGCTGCTCAGAACGCCGGAAGAAAAAGTACAAAAAGCCCTCGTTGCCTGGGCCGAAAGGGTCGCTCCTCGTGAGGGGCCATTCTAGGAATCGGGCCTGCCAGGTCATAACTGAGCAGAGTGTCAATAAAGTTGTTACCACCACCACCACCTTCGAGCCGGCATTATACGTTCAAGTTTTACGTCGGAAGGTGCTCTTGGGCTGCACGGAACAATTGTGGGAGTACTTGGTCAACATTCAAGTGTAATATAAGCTACTTCGCGGATACTTTCGTGTAACCTTCGTATTTGTATCCGCGAATACATCCGGCGATATCGCTATCGCGACCACGCCAAACCCAGGAAAGTAGGCAAATAAAACTTTGCTTAAATAGAAACCACCCGCACTCGTCCTGCGCTAGTCATTAGTTATTCGGTGCATGTATGCAAGTGATCATCAAAAGAGCCAATGCACATCTATACGCCTGAAATCAACAACCTCCAAGGCAAGCACAAGAGGGATTGCATGTCTGCGTGGCATCGCCTGACTGTTTTTCACGTCTGAGTGTTGAATGCGCATCGATAGCTCGATATGCTTCAGATAATTTTGTGTAAGTTTTTTTTTCTGCGCACACAACTTTATACCGTAAAACTGCGTATGCGTGTAAATGTAAGTAATTCTTTTGCATTATGAAATCGTATGTATGTCGGGGTATGAATTTAAGCAAATACGCGTTTATTTTCTCTCGCATCTGTTAATTATTTTACGAACACTGTCCGCCATTGTTTTCCCATTCTGCTACACACGATAAGGGCTAACGTCTAGTCAAGCAGATGTTTGATTCAGATTCTTGGGACTTGTCCCATCTTGTATTTCAAGAAAGATAAAGTTGATTTGATTTGGGTACGTAAAAAAAAAAAAAAGAGAACCTTGCCTTATTTATTGCACACAAAGTCACTGCTTACAAATAGTCCACGTATTCGTGGCACTACTTTTCTTGTGAAATGTAATTTTCGTTGTACGTATTATCTAAGCTATACCGTCTGCAAACGTACGTTGGAACTGTATAAACAAGTGGACCGAAGGAAATTAGACTTGCTAGCGACCATTTTTCTGCTCACAGTTAATGTACGTTATATAAAGGTGTTCTTGATGAAAGGTCTGCAATTCATTTTAAAGAAATGAAAAAAAAAATACGTGCATGCGACGTCTATCACATACTTTATTTCTTTCACATATGAGGGACGCCTACGAAGTGTACGTTTTCGTATACGTACAACACCGGCAACTTTTCATTTTGTCTTGATTTCGTAATTTGTACGTGAACTAGGGTTCTTCTATGCTAGTAAACATGAACTGCGTAGCGTACTGAATTTGCGCGTTGGAGCGAGCGTTGCAGATTATGCCTTTACTTGCTCCTGCTTGATCATGTTAAGCCCAAGGGTGCGGGATCTAATCCAGGCTGCGGCTGCCACTGAGTATGAACCAAGTATGAGGTGCGCAACAAGCCACGTCCTGTGCCGATTTAATTTTTAGATTGCGGCATAAGTACAACGTTATATCGTGGGCAAGCGTTCTACTGTTGGAAATTTTAAGCTCTACTGTGGCATAAACTCCCATTCCAGGGCTACAAGAATGCGTGGATTGCTAGCACTCGTGCTAGCAATCCACGCACTTGCGCTAGCAATTGCTAGCGCAACTGCTAGCAATTGGATTGGATTTAGCAATCCAATCCAATTGCTAAATCGTGCTAGCCAAGCTAGCACGATTTCTCTCGAGACTCCTAGTTCGTAAACTTTTGTATTCGTACCCTATTGGACGATTAGCAATGTGTTACAGATGCGTCAAGGGCGAATTTTACGTAGTACTTCCTTATATGCGTATGGTCTACGCATGTCCTAAGTTTCCGAAGTACTAGCGAGAGCGACTAGCACTGTTTCCAACTCGTGTGCCTGTCGTTTTATAGCTAGCTGCGTAGTTTCGTTGTGTGAAGGCTGCTGTATCTGCGTAGTTTTAAGGTCTACTGACCTTGGTATCACTGAGAGCACACTGAGATTCATGATGCGCAGTCCAGAAGTGAGCACTCGATGTGCGATCAGCCTGAAAGATTTGGACGAGACTAGCTGAAAGAAAAAGTAATCAAGCAAGAATCTCTATTAAAGGTCCACATCTTGGCTTTGTTGTTTACGCTACAAATTGTATGCCACATTACTGTTTGTTTGTGTCATTTTCTCCCCTTCTTTTTTTTTTTTGTGCTCCGCAGATACCACGTCCCGGTGCTAGCGCGGAGGGGCGTCCATTGCTCAAGTGCTGCGTCGGCTCAGAACCGAGGCCGCCTGCCACACGACCAAAGATGGCGATACTCCTCCTCCTTCTCGTTTTCGCCCCGTCTCTCTCTCTCTCCCTGCCTCCGCAATGGCAACGACAGCGTGGACCACACTCTACTTACTACTACTACCACTCACGTCCAAGGACACGAGCCCACTGGTATGAGAAAACTGCGTCTCCGTTCACCGACTCAAAAGCCTGCATCACCACCGCACTCTGTCTACTGCTGTAGTGCCCTGAAAGGAATGTACTCACAGGACACATTTCTCACCGTACTAAGAAACGCGATGGTGTGCTACTCTCCAGGCAAGAGAGATTACGAGCTGCGTGAAACGGCGTTTCCCTTTCCTTTCTACGCCGTTTCTTATGTCATGATGCTGATGCGTGGTATGCACTCAGTGCCTCGTGCAGTGTCCAGGAAAGAAAACGCACTGCTCACAGCACGCGCGCGTCGCCACCAAAGGCAAGGTAGCAGCGTACGGCACTGCATGGTCAAAGCAACGATCACTTCTGTGGGACTGCATTCCAGACTGTCTGCTATGATGTAACATGGTACAGCGTGGCGCCTCGTACAGTGTCCACGAAGAAGCACCTCAAGAAGGTCACGCTCAACTGTCTCCAACTAAGAAAAACACAGCGGCAGACAACGAGTAATGTGGCAAGTCAACATATCTGCGAAAGTTCGTTTTTCGCCGACCTTCAACGACGCCACCGTCGTCGTAGTGCTGCTTCAGAGTGCGGTGTCGGTGTCCGGCAGACCGCGTGCACGCGCACTTTTCCGCCAGTCTGGATCGACGGCGGCCTTCTGTGTTTCCGGATTACGAGAACGCAAGCTCACGTGACTCCGTTCAGAAGTCTCGAAACGCGTCACGTTTAACTGCAGCGGTCGACGAACTGAGCTTGGTTTGCAGTTGAAAGTCAAGTGCTACGACCCGACGGCCGAAGTATACCCAGCAGTCTTACAAGCAAGAGCCGTGGTGTCGAGTCCTGAAGAAATCAAAGCGAGTCAGGACTTCGGAAGCCTTGAAGATGGAAACTTGAAGCCATAGCAAGGGTGATCGAATATCGGTTGCGTCGGGCCTGACCCAACATTTCGGCGAAGGGTCAGGTGCCCCCTTGTCGAAGCGTTGGATCCAACCTGATGCACCCCTTGGGTGACCACTGTTGTGTCCCGTAGAGTATAGTGTGAGCAGTGGGCGATGCTGTTAGGGTCAATGAACTTGTTAGCGTAAAATCCGACTCGGAGATGTGTTACTGAAACGCTCGATTTAGCCTACTCAGCTTTAGAGTTCGGGGATTTGGCTTGGCCAGCCGAGTGTGGTGGATGCGGACGCGTCGTTCTGACTTAAAGGACTGGAGGAGCGAGCCACGTGATCGCAATGTTCAACACTTTTGGCATGTGAAAAATAGTGGTTTCTCAACGCACAGGCTCTGGTCAGCGGCAAATTATACTCGCGTGCGATGGCAGTTTCTTTTTCTCTCTATCGGTTCCTGAGACGTAGTCTTTCAATGGTAGTAGGCCTAAGACAGCTGTCATCAAAGCTTCAGTGATTGATCTCCCACGGAGGTGACGGGAAGATTCAGGCACCGCGGTAGAAGCGTAACCTAAGGAGCAGATGTAACGAATTTTATTAAAAATTTTTATTGCGAGTTTTCTCACGACCAAGTTGTCCTTTCTGTAGGAAGAACACATTTCATGTGGCCCATACTAGAGAAGTGACAATACAACAGGGCACGTGGCTGTATTTCTATATGAGCGGACTTAATGCCGTAAATAAAATAATTGTCGCTGAATTGAGAAACCGATTTCTTTTTTTACTCGATTCACAACGGCAGATAATACTCTCGAAGCCAATCACAAACCTCTCTGTCCACACTTGAGATAGTTCTTGAACTGCATTCGTTGTTCCTCACTAGATTTAGGCCTTTAAACAAGAATGTTTTGGGATGAAGTTTCGGACCGTGCTAGCTAGCCTGGTCAGCGTGGTGTCAAAGGAAAAGAAAAATCTCGCGGTAGGGGCGTTCTCTTTGAAGCGTCGTGGGCGTTCCTCGCGCATCGTTGCAGCTCACCATTCAACGCTCGGAGGGCCCTTGACGTTCGATGCAGCACAGAAGCAAGGCGTGCGAAATCATTGCAATAGATATACATTCAACAGAGAACAATGGTGCAGCGAGTGTTACGGAAGACTGTGTTGCGTCGTCGCGCGAGTCGTGTCATACGTCCAGCGACTACAAAACACTTCGTTCTGTGGACCGTGTTGCTGTGAGCAAGCTGCTTTCCGTTTGTGCGTGTGTGTGTGTGTTCCGAGGTGTGTCTTGAGTGTTGCCCAGGATTGCGCTGTTTGGTGTCGCCAGGTGGAGCGGCGTGGACATCGAAAAAAAAAACAGCCTGTGGATTGATATACTCGGATCCTATCGACGTGGCAAACTACATGTGCGTCTGTGCGCGTTTGTGAAAGAGTGTCGGTGCCTTTTACGTCTTAGAATTTCGTGGCCTTAAGTCCGGCGAGACATGGACGCTTTCTGTTTTGATTTACTTTATTTTTTTTTTTCTTGACGAGACACTCCGGGGAAAGTGTAAACTTACTCACTCAATATTGACTGTCGAGCCTCTCCGGTGGCGAAGATAGCCGCCGATATCTTGAGAGCGAGTTCAATAAATGAACGAGTGTATTTATTGTTACCCATATGCTTCGTTGCAGTCTTCCTTGCGTGTTCTCAAAGTGTTGAAGGTGCGAATACACATTTTGCCGCTCATGCAGACTATCTACGAATAGTCTGTGTGAGCTGTGATCAGTCTTTGTGAGCATGGATCCATTGGATAGATACGGTACTTGTAGCGCAAAAATTAAGGGCTCATTCCAAAAACAGGGTACCTTATCACATAACAGACGTAGAGGCGCATGCGGCTGCCACAATACAGGGGACGTAGACCAACGCAACGACGGGGATTTGTGGCTCTGCGAGAAACGTTCATGGTGCTTGCACGCGGTGACAATTCGATACCTAATAAAATAGCTCGACGCAAGAGTACATTTGCCATGATTACATCGCTATCGACATATTTATGTCAGCAGGCAAGTGAAGCGTAGTCACTTATACGAATAAAAGTTCAGCACGCTTTGATTCAATGTTGAGTCACAAAATGTCCTCGCGAAGCTAGTGTTCCGGCGTACGTAGCAAACTTTAGCACGTTTGCGCCGTGCTAAAGTTTGCTAATATGGTGCTTAAAGCAGTCGGTTTGACGGAGACAAAACGCTTGGTCTCGACAGAGACAAAACACGTAACAAGGTCGATGGGCTTGATTGCTTTATGTGTTCGCTTTTTTGAATGTACTGCGGCGATGTTTCTGCAGGATTGGGCAACCACCATGTCAAAAAAAAAAAAAAAAAAGGTTGATATCACTTTCAGTATACGTAACGTGTCGTACTAATGCCTCCGACAATTCATCTATGGTAACTATAGCCCATATTTTGAATGAGACTACATTATCGTTAATTATAGTAGCAGTCAAGCAAAAGAAATGTTTAGTCGGCGCAGTGCAGCTGACCCGGAATTTCTGGGATTAAAAAAAAAATTCATTGTGGAAGTTCTCTTGGCTTCTAGTGCGCAAGCGCGACGAGAATGAATCTGCAATTTCTGATGTTTAGGTAATGTGGGTGTTTCACCTAAATTGAGCAAAACTTTAAAATTAGAATGGCACAGCTTAGACGACAGGCATATTCATCACTGTCGTCTAGAGTTACTTAGTCTATATATTTTTGAAGTGGAATTAGAAAGGTGGTTTAGGTTTAATTATGTAACATTTTCAATAAAATTTTTAGGACACAGGTATAGTGTTTGAATAGTTGTAGAGCATTCTTATAAGCACCCAATGAAGTTGTTTCCCTGGCGTTAAAACTTACGTGGTCCTTCTTCGCGCGCTCTGAAGACCGCAAAGTATGAAAAAATGACATGACTGCAAGCTTGGTCACCTGGTTGGAAGTGCTCTCAATCCTGTCTAAAGAAAAAGTATCGAGCTTGGACATTGCGAGAGAGAGAGAGGTGGGTGGGGGGGGGGCGGTCACGGCGCCCAGCGCACATCAGCACGTCTGTCTTGAAGATCGAAATCTGCCACTGTGCTAAATAATAAGAGAGAGACCAACCGTGAGCACTGATGCCAACGATAGAGTTTCATACGCTTACTCGATGGAAATGTGCTGCTAGTGTCTGTGGGATCTCCAAGCAGGGCGCTTCAGCTAGCATGAGAATGATGGCTATGGATAGATTTCCCTAATCTTCGTCGTTCTGGCTTCAAAAGGATTCGGGTTTTCAGGAACTCATTATTTCCAACAAAGTACGCTGCAGCAGCGTTCTCATTCGGACTGGTTGGTTCGTAATTGAAGTGGAAACGGCGCAAAAACAAAAACAAACAAACCTGGAATTGAGGAAAGGCAACACAACAGCGCTGAAGAAGACCCGAATGCTTATTCTATGGAGCAACATATATAGGTACCACATTGAAAGAACCAGAAAACACGCCAAGGTAGCATGCGTTGCAGTAAGTAGCATGTAATCCCTCCGATAAGAACGAAATTTCCTTTGGAAGAAGTGAGGGAAAGCTTACACGAGCATCGCCTCTCTTCTAGATGTGGAAGGCTTCAGAGATTAGTCGTGTGCGCTCATTATGATAGTTTGACAGTGTGGCGCAATATTTAAAAAGTGACTCACAGACACATTCAACACAATGCAATGGACAGGTGAATAGCCCTTCCTTGCTTACTGACCTTATTTGAGTGTTCACGCATGCGGTCATTCACACAACGCCCCGTGTGTTCGACATAGAAACGTCGGACAAATTACTACAGAAGCTTTTAGGTGATAATATGAACAACACTCTCGGCAGGGCCCATGACAATCGTTTGTTTGTTTCAAATGGGTTGCCGAGGAAAGGTTGCCGCAAGAAGTACTTTGGCTAACGGTGTGCTAACTTGAACTGGTTGGTACGTATTTTTGCGGAGGAACATTGCTTGAGAAGAGGGCGAGGAAGGCGATATACACGAGGGGTGTACTAGCAACCGTACTGTTTATTCGTGTAATGAAATGCTACATATAAGCGTTCAATCACCAAGTGCACGGAAGCATGATACGTGACACGTTTATAATTAACGAACGAGATAAGACAACTCTTTCCCGAGCAGAGAAACAGGTGGTTCACTGACGCATGTATGGGCTCATATGTTGATTATTTTGTGCGTGTGCTTTTTAGGCATGCCTAAAACAAAGGGTATTAACTGGCTGACAAGATTTTATAAGTTTTTTTTTTTTTTCGCGCACTACTAATATGACTTCGACTGCCATCAGCAACCCCTGTGAATAGCGTGCTCGGGTTTTCAGACATTGGATTAACCCTCTCTGACGCGCCCATTTTTTGGCGCTATGCTCCGCGTTATCGGAAAAGCCTTTTACCGTTCACCTCTGCGCATTACAAACTTTTCAAAATAGGCTTAGCAAAATCTTGCTTGGCGGCAGCGCTATTGTGGCATTGCCCCCTCACAGTGGACGTCAATTCAACTCCCAAATGCGAATGCTTTCAGACCACTCGGTCCACAGTGCCGAACATAAAGTGCACCACCGCATGCATACTTCCTAAAGCACCTACCGCATCACGTGGTATGGGCTAATGAGAGATGAAGACAGGTATTTGAATATCAAGCAGTTGCTTGCACATCAACAAACAAAATAATAATAATACTGTAGAGCCATTTTTAAAGGCGACAAGTTACCATGTATTACGTATAACGCACAGCGCTCGTCCTGCTACAAAATTATGTGCGTTAAGTGTACAAAATGATATGTGGAACTGTACCACCTCTTCAAGAGGCAACGCATAGACTGCGTCGTATATACATGCGCGATGGCGCCTCCGTCCAGAATGTAAAAAAAAAAAAAAAGCCGTGCAAAGAGCACACGAACCTTCGCCCATACTCTTTGCTCCGCGTACTTTATAATAAAGCTGTTGTTAGAGACAACGGAAGCATTTTCAGTGAGCACGTTAGATGGTATCTAAGGCCTTCCTTTTGTTTTCTCGTATGTCGTAATAAACAGTCACTGGTGCTAAAACAGTAAGCACTACACTGCTTGAAACACAAGTGAACCAGAAATAAAATTGAACTAACTTCTGGGGGTTTACACACCGAAACCACGATCTGATTATGAGACACGCCCTGGTGGTGTTCTGCGAATTAATTTCGGCCGCCTGGAGTTCTTTGACGTGCACGCAATGCGCGGCGCACGGGCGTTCTTGCACCTCGCCCCCATCGAAATCCGGCCGCCGCGGCCGGGATTAGATCCCGCGACCTCGTGCATAGCAGCGCAACGCCAAAAGCCACAAAGCAACCACGTCCGGTGCAAGTCAGAAATAGATGCCCTTCACATTATTAGGAGCAGCACACTTCTCGTCCAAGAAAGGTACGTATCGCATTCGGCTGTATATTGAACCACAGCCTCCGCGCTCTCAACGCGCAGCACCATGGCAACGGAGGCATAAAAAAAAAAGAAAGAAAGAAACTACGGGCTTTTACGTTCCAAAAGCACTTCCTGATTATTATGTTTATGAGATGAGCGGAGGACACAGGAAATTTCGACCACTCGGGGTTCTTTAACGTGCACCTAAATATAAGTACACGGGCGTTTTCGCATTACGACCCCGCGACCTCGCGCTCAGCAGCCTAACACCATAGCCACTTAGCAACTACGGCGGGTTAACGGAGGCATGAGCGATATGGCAATGCCGTGCCCTCCGTGCGAGCACCGCTACGTCGAACGACAGCGTGGCATGCGACGGCTGTCAGGATTGGGGGCTCAATCCCATCGCTCTTGATCCGTTGTCAAGATTGGAGTCCGGCATGAATTCGAAGGTAGCTGGCCCATGCCGTCGTCCAACTTATCCACGCTGAGGACGTTGATGAAGGGAAGGACTGCTTCTCATCGAGAACGAGGAATATGGGTTTATTTACAGTATTTATAACAGTCTAACATGACTGTTTGAGAAAGTACATCAGTCTAACATGACTGCTTGAGAGAGAGTCTCAGTCCAACATGACTGCTTAAGAAAAGTGTGTCGAGCATCCGCACAACAACAGTTTTTAAACACTTGGTCCTCTCGCGATACAAGGTGACGCGAACGTTCGTTTAGTCATCGCAAACTAGCCGCCTCTCCGCAGGACGGTTTACACACACACATGCACACACGCACACGTGTTCACGGTCCGAAACCGACACCACACGAATTTCGTAGAACTCAGAGCCGTTCCGGGAAGCGCGTTGCCTTGCGTCTTGGTCGGTGCGTGGGAAGGAGCCTCCGTCGGTGTTCCCGCGGCAACTCCCCCGCCCGTAGGAGATCAGGTCGCGTTGTCTTGTTGCGCACAAAGCCTGCTTCGTTGAACTCCTTCAGTCACAACGCATCCTAGCTGAAGCGACGCAGAGTGGAGGATGCGCGTATTGTTATCGACACAAAGTCGGCTTAGTCACGCCGTGGCTAGCGGTTGGCGGCGACGCTCCCGGAATCGCAACTGGTTGGCAAAACTTGCACTGCAGCTGGCCGTTCTTAACAAGGCATAGCCGGACACCTCGTCCTCTGACTCAGCATTGTTCGCCCACTCCCACACCTCTTCCCTCGCCACTTTCGTTTGCACTCTCTTCGCTTGCTCCTCGCCGTGAAGTGTGATAGCAAGATTGCCGAGATAGCCGCCGGGGCCCGACGGGAAGGTTTTGCGGAAGCCGAACGGAGCGGCATGGCCGCGGCAACCGAATACCGAAAGTGCAACGATTTCGTGGCGACTCGGCGTCTGCGAATGTGTGTTTCCTATGTTAATTCTTCGGAAGACGCGTCGCGTATGCTGTTGAAGTCTGCCGAATAACGAGTACGGGATGCGTGGACCGTTCTATGAAAGAACTGCAGCGCAAAGGCATCCAGGCTTGAGAGGCGCCAGTGCCGGCAGAGCTGCTCCACCACGGTAAGTAGAACACGGGCTCATTGGTGGTTAACAGCGGTATGGCATGTTTAATTCAATGTTGATCAATTAAAAAGCCAGCGAGCAGGGTTCGGAGAGCTAAGATTCTGCTGCACGGCTGATCGCGAAGCTGTAGGCGACAGCGTAGCTCGCAAGTAGAAACCAAAGCGCACATGTTCCTGTACAAAAAACACACACACACACACACACACACACACACACACACACACACACGCAGAAGATACCCGTACGCAGTTCTACTTCAAAGTTGTCCACGTGCTCTTGCTGTGCGATTTAAGGGATTTAATCGTTTACTGCAGAAATGTGCCACAAATTTCGAGTATGAGCGTCGCGAACTTAGCCAGCGACGACTACGGAAGCCACCACTGTGAGTGACGCTGTGCCGCGTCGGTGGAATGCGTCCATATGTCATTTTTTTCTGGCAGAAAGCTTGCGTTCTGGCGAAGCAGAGTCGTAGTATACATACTATGAGCCTGTTTCGCAGGCGACACAGGTTATACCTGGTGCGTCCAGACCAACAGCCGCGGCGGCCGGATTTTTATAGGGCTGGATTGCGAAACCGCATGCGAATCAGGTTTCCGGATGCAGGTTAAAGAATCGTGCAGGTCGCCGAAATAAACCCTGTGTCTTCAACTACGACTTCTCTCGTAAACCTTGTTTCGATTTGGTAAACTACACCGAATCAGTAATGTTGGCAATAGACAAATGACTGATATTAATACCAAATGTCGAATCTGTAAAGTTGGCTACAAAAGTTTACGGACTGCGCGAGCACGTGTGAAACTGTCTTGTCGCGTCACCTATCACCGGCTTTGTATATCAGCAATAGGACGGAAACGTGTCTTCTTTTTCTTAGCCAGCGTGTAAATTTTGGTAGCGCCGCGGGACGCTTTTCTTTTTTACTTCCTCGTTCTCACCTAAAGCGCCCAGCCCAGCAGCACTCACTGCTATTAGTGGCATGCGGCTGATATCAGTGCCTAATACGTCGCCGTCGAGACATAAACGTGTCGTTGCGGCATCCGATGAGAACTTCATATCCGAAAGAGGAAAGTCGAAGCTCGTACCGAGCAGGAAAGTTGACACGCGGTGAACAATATAGGACGCATCTCCAGCCTAGCTTAGCTCTCCATGGCTGCTTACGCACCCGAAGGCCGTACGGCACGCGCTCGCGTGGTCCGTAAACTTTCGCTGTCGACTGCTCGAAGTCACGTTATCCCTGTCGCCCTTCCCTGCCGGCGTTACCTTCTCCCCAACGCATTCCACCCTCGCAGATACGCTGACAGTATGACACCGCTTCCCTCGCGTATTGGAAGCTTTCACGTGACCACCCGGACCCAGCTTATCACCGTGACGGTGTACTATGCATGGCGACGACGATGAAGTCAGTTCAAGCCATCTATACTGTACGACTTCGTGCTTCTCGTCTGCCTGTCGTGTTCCGTGCTCATGCGCACCGTTGGTGCCGTGTGTCTACGATCTCTTTATTTCGCCCTCTCTCGAAAGTGCAGAATAAAGGAACGTTCACACTATGGCGAGATAACGCGCTGACTTTGGTCCGCGCGCTGATCGAGACAGCGGCTCTTCGACGCGAGATTGAGGGGTCCGCGTTCTGATAGGGGTGGAATGCAAAAAAGAAAAAAAAAAAGCTATCGTATGCGATGCTTTGGGCTTGCGCTAAAGAGCCCCAGGTGGTCGAAATTAATCGAAAGCCTACTTTTTCAAGGACCGCTAGTCGATTTGCGCCGCTCCACTACGCAATTTAAGCTTAATTCGTGCACGCGCGATAACCGACGCAGTAGCACAGTGACTTCCTCGTTGCGCTGCCTAGCACGAAGTCGCGTGTTCAACGCCATGTTGCCTCATAATCAGATTAGGGTTTTGGCACCGTAATGTCGCAGAACTTAATTTGTGTTTTTAGCGGATGGGAAGCCGCGGGGAAGAACCGCGACAGGATTGTTGCAGTTGCTGAGACCAGGAAGCTTAGTGATGGGCACCTCGATAGAATATGTCGAAGCTACGGTATACTGTATCGCCGTTCGAGATTCACGTTTGCGCATGCACGTCTTTCTCTACTTCGAGCCTCGCCTGTTTTGGTCGCTTCGGTAGAAAATGCCTACAATATCCAGGCTGATGGCGTCGGTCGCATTCGTAGTCCCCATGACGCACGAGCATTATTTTTTTCTTTTGCCTATAGCATTAAGAAAGACGAGGCTTCCGGCACCGTGCGCCCATTTCAAAAGAGTGATGTAGCCATTTTTCTTGAGGCCCTTAAGTGCTTTTATGGGTCGCCTTTCTGCCTGCCTAACGCGCGCTCCATGGTGAGCGTTCTCGCGGACGAAGGGCGCGGTCTTAATTGAGGTTGCTTCGCGTCCGCGTGCTTTACTGCGAATCGATGTCCTCGGCATAATGACGCTTTGAATGGATGTCGCACTGAAGCTTGATGGGTTCTGGAGCGTAACCGATGAGACGTGAACATCGCTTCGAAGCTAGACACGTAACTAGTGCAAGCTCATTCTGCAGCTTGCTGCTTTCGTATAGTGGCTTGCCTCGTGAAACACATAAGGTGCCATTTACGCTACAAGAAGAAAAAAAAGTCACGCAGGAACTTCTCGGGCTGTTGTCAAAGTATTGACAATGTGCCACTTGCTCATCTACACCCAGCCCGGTGTTATTATCAATGTTATGGAACTTGATCCGACCAGTATAAACTTTTATCTGCCCTCATCAGTCGTTAGCGACCTTATCGAACATTCGCTTATCATGTTCGACAGCGAACATGATAACGCCGGTTTAAGGTAGAGTTAATTACGGCACTCGAACTCGCGATCATTGGTGTTAATTAAAGTGAAGTTAATTAGTCACAGTTAATATTCAGTTAATTAAGCACTCTAACCCTCGACCTTTGGTGGGAGTCGCGCCCACGACCTTTGGTGTTCAGATGAATTAAACCTAATTTAGCGAAGCTGCTGCAAAACCACCGCTACATTTGCTGAGGGGGGTATGCAATGCTTTATTGATGGTTCGGGTGCTTGTTTTGAGCTTGTTCTTTATTGAAACGTATGCTGTTCTGTGTGTTGTATGGATGATTTCAATGAATGTCTGCACTGTTGGCTTCACCTTGCTGAGCGCTTGTAGCTTCTGCCTTACGTGGGTATGAGCTATTCATAGCCTTACGTGACGGACAAATTTCTCGTTGGGCAAGCATAGAAATGCCTACGCATTAAAAAAAAAAAAGTGGCGAGTGCCAAAACTGACATTATGCCTAGAAATGCGAGACGATATGGCTATTAAGAAGAAAACCTTGAAACTAAATAGGCTGATTCCCGGGACGGTACAGCAGGTGCATTTATTGATATCTAAGCAATTACAATTTTGTCTCCCAATGGAAAAAAACACAACAACATGGGTATAGGTTTGGATACAACATACCGCACGTGTCAAACTTCGTTCACGAAATTACCGGGCCGATGACTAAACTAGAGAGAGGAACTTTATGCCTGCTTAATGGTTGGTAGAGAGGTGGTCGCAGTACAGAAAAAGAATATTTCATTGATAGCTTAATCAACCTCTTAATCTGGCGAATTTCCCGGCAGTATATGCGCAGCCAAGATACTATTTCTGCGGGAGAATATTCCAGCCACTCGCCCTTTCACAACACTCAAAGCAATTGAGCCAAACGCCAGCAAACCTTGCGATGTTGACAAGACAGACGCCGTATGTGTGCTAAACAACCCAGCAAGGGCTGTTGTGGCTTGCGCCGGCGCTGCTGTGAGATATTGAATAAGTTTATTCGTGGCCTTCTTTTATTGTGCTTTAAGCAGCAGCCACTGTGAATATTCAATTAAGCTGCATAATTAAGTTATTCATAAATAAGGATTCCGCGATTGCAAAACGCCCCCTCATACCTTAACGTAATGCTGGGCAAGCCACGTAAAGCGTAAAAACAAAGGACGCGTGGAGACACCACCTTAAAGTTTCTGCACCGGATCGCTGCAGCGTCATTGGTTATACATAGTTGCCTACTGCAGGGTTTTAAACGTTTCTCACTAATGAAGGACAGCGTGGAATTGCATTCTAAGCGAATCACACGGTCAAAGCAAGTACTGAGAAAAGGTCATTGCTCTAGAAGACGCGGTCAAAGATTGGGAGGTATAGGTACAAGACACACACAACGCTTCGTGCGTGCTTCTAACCCCCCTTCCCTTTGTCTGCGTCGTTTAATGTAAGAACCATGTCGCAATACGTAACCAACTTTCCCAAATCACCACTTTGACTGGAGTTCTCAGGCCTTTTTTCTTTGCTCTCAAGAAAGCAAAATGCGAGAAAGTACGTTCTTATCCGTGACGTCATTCTTGCTCACAGGCGCTGACGTTCCGGCGCGAAAATAATTACCAAAAAGAGTAGCTATCGTTTTCTGTGCTACAGTAGAACCTCGTCGATACGTTTACAATTAGCTGCGGCGCGACATGGTGACAGCGAACAGAGACGAAACGAACACACTGAGCTCCGACTCTTAACTGAATTTTATTGAGATTCAACACTATGCGTGTTCACTTCGCCTCTGTCCGTTGTCATTCTGGCGCGCCATTGTTAATTACGAGTCAGCATCAACTAACCCGACTTTCAGTTCTTCTGATGCGTTCCGGTTTGTTACTTTTTCTGCGATCTTGCCGTCCGAAGCACTGGTCCCTTTTTAGTCTCCCCGGGGTCATGTGTGCCACCTTCTTGTTTGCTACGTTCCGCGGTTATTACGTCCTAAAACTGCCGACGTTGTGTCGTCTGTTAGCGACGCCTATACATTGACCACATTGACCGTACGCAGTGAAAACGGTCACTTCGCCGAAGGTGCCGAGCAGCGCCGGAGGATCATCATCGCCTTGTCCGCAAGGATCAATACTATCTCCTTTCCGCTTCAACATCGCACTTAGAAAACTTGCATTACAACTGGAAAACATCCCAAAACTCGGATGTGCCTTCTATGCCGACGATATCACCCTTTGGGCAACCAAGGGTTCATGCGACGACAGAGAAAACACATTATTGACAGTTATCGGAGACATCGAGTCATATCTAACGGCAGCAGGAATGAGATGTTCCCCACACAAGTCGGAGTGCCTTCAAATCCGGCCAAAGCAAGCTAAGAAACGTCGAGCACCGCCAATACATCCCGAGATTGCAGGGCAAGCGATAAAGCAAGTCCCGACAACACGCTTACTGAGTGAGTTGACTCAACTGAACTCAACACGCTTATTAGGTGTGCACATCCAGGATAACAAAAGCATAAAGGTAGCCTGAAATAAATTAAATCACATAATAAGAAGCATCGCATGACTCATCGCAAGAGTAGCGCGTAGCAAAGATGGCTTCACAGAGGACGAAACCATAACACTGGTACAAGCCATCGTCATCAGTCATGTCACGTACGCACGCCCGTATCAAGTCAAGCGCAAAAGCGATACCGAGAGCATGAACATTCTTATAAGAAGGGCGTACGAAACGGCCTTACAAGCACAAAGAAAATACTAGCGCCAGGCTTGTACAACACATCTGAGGAGCTAGCACGCGCCACGCTCATAGCGCAGAGGGAACGCCTCAACAAGACACAAAAGGGAAGGCACCTTCTTCAAAGGCTAGGGTACCTTCTTCAAAGGCTCACGCCTCAGTACTGTGAAGAAGAAACAAAACTTCTGCCTAACCAAATTAGAGATAACATTGTAGTAGACTTAATCCCCAAGGACATGCACCCCACTCACAATCAAGAGAGGAGAGCAGTGTGTGTCTGTATGTTGCACATACGCTGTTTCGGAGAACCAAGTACATACTACACGCACTCTAGATCGTATTCCTCGTCGCAACGTCACGAGACGAAACGCACAGTCGCCGTCGTCAATCAGGGCAACCTGGTAACCTCTGCCTCCATCCGCGCCACATACAGCGTAGCAGCAGCGATCACTCTCGCACTTCGCAACGCCGAGAGCAAGTGAAGATCTGCACGCGTCCTTAAGGACTCGCAAGCGGCGTGTCGCTCATACATAAGTGGAACACTCCCTATACAAGTCATTCGAATCATGGGCCGCTCACTAGAGTGGACCCATGGTATCGTCTGGTGCCCCGGGCACGAAGGCCTGCAGGGCAACGAAGAGGCGGACTGCGCAACTCGAGGTCTCACTAGACGATTGGCAGACCACACTATCCTTCAGCCCCCGACAGACCAAGTAGCAACGCACGAGTTATTGACCCCAATTCAACAAATACTGCAGGACCAACGTATCGCAAGAAGACACTATGCTCCCCGCACAAAACTCTCAATAAACTCAAGGGTAGGGATTAGCACCGACTGGAAACACACATACCCACACTTGTCCCGCTTACACTCCATCTCCCCAGGCAGATATACGTCCCGGACATGTCCCTGATGTAGCAAACACAGCGACCAACACACTGACCGTCCGGATGAGGCAATGTCGTCACAGCACACACACTCACTACGTGGTCCTGGGAAGCAAGACTCTCCGAACTGGACCTGCGAAGCCATCTGGCGACCCTCGACCAGGTCCGGTGAGCCGCGACTGCCAGGGGAGGCCTGTCAGAGCAAACCATCCAGGAATAAACAGCGCGTACATTTCTCTATTAATAAAGTTTTACCGCCAGTACCACCATCGCCTTGTCCAGGTCATCGCCGGTAGCCATCTTAACAAAGCTCGCGAGGTCGAGAGGTTCGAGGAGGTGGACGGAGGCTCACAGGGTTGCCCCACACCCACGTTCCAGAGCTTTCAGAGTCTTTCGCGACTTTCGATACTTTGCGCGGTTACTTCGATATACATGGGTAAAGTGGGTGTTCGAAACTCGTTGGTTACTATTGCAGGTTCGACTCAATTGCCACGTGGAAATCAATCTTCATCGAGTGGATTTATGGCTACTACCCTCGCTAGAATTGTTTATTAATAAATACAACCGTCAGGCAGCGGTGATAATTTTTATTGAGCTGGTTTTCAATCATTCGTTGATTCCCCATTCAACTTCCAGTAAGGTTTTGTTATAGAGTAGTCTTTTGTCTTCTCATTAGTGCAGCCGCAAGCGTTATCGGATGTTGCGTTTGCGCGGATAATGGGCTTCTTTTCCAGGGGTACCCTGAATAACTTTATCTGTGGGGTTCTAATCGTCAATTTTACTCCTCTAAATGAAAATAAAGGTTTAAGGGAAGTCGAGTATAAACTACTCTATTGTTTCTATCCTCCGGATACCTGTAAACACATAAGGAAAGCAATCGCTTTCTAAGGTGGTTCTTTACCTACTGGTATGTCACGGGCATCCTAGTGTCCTGTTACCAGTCCCCACATAAAATGTTTCCTGGTTGGTTTAATGAGGTACTAATTTGGGCTTACCTTATAAGTGTGCCTTGCCGTCTCGTTAGCTTCGCGTCTGTAGACGGCAACAGCATTTCGTGCTCCTGTTGCGATCCGAGGTTTAGTGGTTCTGCCTCTACGAGCGGCTGCTCATAGTCGGTAAAGAAGGACGTCCTGCAGTAAGGCTTCTCGGGCGTACTGATTTGTGCTTTCATTACCCTGCTGTCCCTCGTGCCCTGATTATCATACTACTTCCGTAGGGTTCTTTCAGGTGTTTACGGTGTAGCAGAACTCCTTGGGGCTCTGACCTCTCTGACAGTTCCTCCGGATTTCCCTAGAAACTATAAACATTAGGCATTTTAGTTCATTCGAAGGTGTCATATATATGGCTGTGACGATGACTGATGAACAGCGCACTGGGGCTCTGTTCTTTGAAACAAAACTGCAGAAAGCTTGTCTTTGTGCGAGCAGGTAGAATAAAGTTATCTTGACGCGTCCACCCGCTTCAAATAAATTGGAAGTGTTCGCGAGTTTTCGTAGGAAGACCGGGCAGCTTTGTCAGCGAAGATGTTGCCGACGACGCTACAGTGGTCTAGATGCCATTGAAAGATGACGTCGTGTCTTTTTCTAGAACATGATCGTCCACTCTTCTTATGTCAGATACCATCCGCTAGAATGTTCTGCGATGTAACAAACCATAACAAATGATCTCATAACAAAATAAGAAAGTCTTGCTTAGGAAAAGTATTTCCGTTACTTCCTGTTCCTAGTTTTGGCGTTCTGGTGTCCGTGTCTGTTTTCTCGGCCCTGCGAACCGCTAGCAAAAACGTCGGAACTACTTGGCGGAGTAATACAAGAGCAGAACCTCTGAACGTGTGAGCGCGTGCCGGATTATTTTCACTCCACACTATTATCAGGGTCCTTCAACACTTTGGTGGTTATATCTCTGTTCTGCGGTGACTTAAAAGAACTACAGATTATTCACCGAGTTTTTACTTGGAGAAAATTAGGAGCATGTTAAGGGTAATTCCAGCACTAATTATTACGTGCGGGTGTAGAGTAGAGGCTATAAATCATAAACGATCCTTTTCTACCTTAAGAGATATAGGTGTTATACATGAAGCGCTTCCTAACATTTGCCACTGTCGTTATAGAATCAAAGGTGCCTGAAGTTGTATATATGTAAGCAATGGCCACCCTGTTACGTGAAAAGCACTTTAAACGTATTTAATACGTAGGTTGACAAAGAACCTCGAATCCACAATTGGCTACAATTCGTAAATTGCAATATGTACCCTAAAGAAATCAATTAAGCAGTCAATTTTTGTTAATTAATTGAATTTGTGTTTCAATATCCCGCGTTTGTAATGTCCGCCGCTTTGAGAAATCTAGTTCAACGACAAAAATTACGCTATCTGCAGGAGGCGATCTTTAAGATATCCGTAAAACTTAAAAAGAAAATGATCACTCTGAATACAAGGACCGACTTCAAAGGGCCACTGTCGTGTACGAAATATTACGACATCCTTCTAAACGTGGCACATTCGGTCGAAATTAACGAAGTTCTTCTTCCGTGCAGTTCTCCATTTCTCCTATTTCTCCGCCGCCTCGGCTGACGCTTGCGGATTGCGTTCGTCATTCGCTGCGCATCCCGTCGCGATGCGCCGTTTCATCCGACGCTGTGCGGCTTGCACGGAATGCCGAAGAAAGGGAGAATTACCGGCGGGAAGTGCGTGCGCTGAACGCCCGTCAATCGCAGACCGGCATTTTGTTTATTGTTTATTTCCGTGCTTGCCAGCGGGTGTAAAGCCTTGATGACCACTCACTTGTACTTACGTACAAAAACGTGGCGGGCATGCATATATATATATATATATATATATATATATATATATATATATATATATATATATATATATATATATATATACCACAACCTTCGCGAAATGCGAAGGTTGTGGGTTCGGTACCCACCTGCGGCAAGTTGTTTTTTCACCCACTTTAATTTCAATTAAATTAGCGTTTCTTTATTTCATTTATTAAGCACAAGTGATTTCCCCTATGTTGTCCTTGGCATCAGTGTTTGTTGGCTTCTCATGATGTGACTATATATATATATATATATATATATATATATATATATATATATATATATATATATATATATATATATATATATATATATATATATATATATATATATATATATATTTGCTAAAGTAGCATGCTAAGGTAGATATATAGATCTACTTTAGCATGCGGTATAGGCGGAAATGCTGTTCTGTAATCATATTTTATTGCATCACGTTCTTCTATTCGCTAGTCAAGGCTTTACACACAATGGCAAGCTCTGAAATAAACAATAAACGAAATGCCGGCCTGCGACTGACGTGCGTTCACCGCACACATTTCCGAAACACACGCACACGCACAAGCACACACACATGCACACGCACACCCGCACACACACACACAGTCCCAGGTATCTTTAGCCAGAGTTTAGAAATACGCGAATGCCACGTAGCTCAACAAAACCAAGGTAACGTTGCTTTCTATTGCTTAATACGTGCTACATAAAAGTGTTTTTCCAAGCGTGAGAGAAGCCCACAAATGCACGCAAAATTACCGCGCGATTGGCCGCTCGAGGCACTTTGCGTGTATTCGCGGGCTTCTTTCACGCTGGGAAAACACACTTTTATGTAGCACGTAGTGGGCAACGGAAAGCTGTATCGGGAGTTTTTCATGTCGCTCCACAAGCTTCTGATCGACGCTTTTCATCTAAATATGATATTTGAGCAGTTGATTAATTTATTAAGGCTAATATCTAGTCAGACGGAATAAAGATATGGTTTAAGTATCTACAAGCGACGGCAAACAAAATTACCTTTGTTCTGTCCAGCTACGCGGTACCTGCATATTTTTTAACGTTGGCTTAAGTCAGCTGGAACACCCTGTACCATGTGCAACTGACAGTGGCCTGCTAACTTCGCTCCTCGAAAAGGCAAGACGAGTGTCGAGTGAGCTCCAGAACAACACTTTGCAATGTGGTGAACGCGGTTTACGTCGTGGAACTTCAAAGGGATGCGACGTGATGCTAACGTATCTCTCTCGCCTTTGCCCCTAAATCGCCACTGATCTTTGTTGAGTGGTTGCGCATCACCGACGTCCTGGCATGCGGCTGCTTCGGATCTCCTACGCAGGCGGAGTTGCTAAGATTTCATATGCCGACCACGGCCTCGCCACGCGAGAACCATCGTGGCGCTCTCATTATCGGCTCTGATTCGCGTCGAAGCCGTTGTGCGAAGCGCTCGGCCTCGCCTTTTCCTGCCAGGCCCCGCTCTCGTCTCGCTCCTCACTTCACGGCATACCTGCCCTACGGTGTCTCCTCGTGCCATGCCTGCTGTGCCGCTTTCTCAGCAGCGCTATGTTCTCGCCGGATACCTCTGCCTGGTAGACGGCGCCTGTAGTATGACGTCTATGACGTGTTTCCGGCTTCCAAGTGGTTTCCGGCGCATGCAGGCAGCAAAAGCGCTGCCTTCGAGATTTGTTTCTCTTATCCAGAGATAGCTGTAGCTGGGGCATGGATTTGGACATCGTCCACTGGGTATGCTTCCTCGCTAACGCAAAACTCCTCAGGATCCCAAATCGGAATGGAAAGGAAGCGTTTGAGCTAGAAGCCGGTACAGGCGCCACTGGTCACAGCGGGCTTTCAAACTTTACCCACGCAGTGCATGCCGAAATTGACTGTCCACTTAGTGGACTCTTACATGTTCCCCTACTGCTGAGCTGTAGAGGAACCTCAGTATTTATAGAGGGACCCCTGTCGCTTCGTGACGTCATGTGGAGTGCGGACCAGATTTCTGTGTTATGTGAATGCCGCGTAAGAAACAATGTATTGCAAAAAGAAAGAACATGTAATAGCGGTAGAAGAGAAAGTTTATGCAGTTTATGTATTCCTATACTTATGGTCTGTGCACTCGTCTGTGAAACTAAACTCCGATGTGTTTTTGGACAATACGAAGCCCATGTGTTTACATTCCAAATATATACATGTTCGCCTTTGGTGGGTCCCTGCACTCATGTATAGAGCATTCTGTTATTGCTGACTGACTGTTTTTGTGATTCTTTAGTGCTGCATTTCGTCACAGATATGGAGAGGATATTTTTTCTTTGCCAAGCGATGAGGAGAAGCCGTTGCCACCTAAAGGTGTCCATCTCTCCTACTACAACATCAAGTTAATAAAAAACAAAAGAAAGTGGGGCACCCACAGTCAACGCAACGGATCCGACAAAAAAAGATATGGTCAAAATAAGATGCGGGAGACCGAGAAAGTTCTGCGTACGCATGCTTGATAACCCTGCTGTACTAACGGCATCGGCGCGTAATTGCGGACACCGTCAAAGATAACGTCCCCGCCCATCCCAAAGATGTGGAAGATTTCATGGGCGGGAGAGCAGTAGCTGCGGTGGAGGGGAGCACCTTTTCTGTGCCCGCAGCGAGCCCCAGTAAGTGGGCGCCAGCTTCGCGCTGTTGTCTGTATCCGAAGAGGAGATGAGCGAGTTATTCTTCAACATCTGTCGTCGCGATATGCGTTTGGAAATATAAACCCGCGCTGAAACTGTAGGGGCCCCCCGTTTACATATAGAGGGTGACGGGTTTTCAGAAGAACTTCTTGCGTCTGGGTAAAGGGTGGTATGTGATAGTTCACGCGTTGTCCGCTGGCACGACGAATTCGGACTGCGCGAGATCGTGCGCTGTGACGGCGAGCCGGTAAGCCTCGTCTTTTCTCTCGATTCCTCGATGCCTTCAGCCACTGAAAGCGCGGTCTGACACCTCTCGCAGTGAGAGATATGCGCGATCCTCTTGTGGATATCGCACCAAAGAGAGGGCCGTCTTCCCAGCTCCAGCGGTTGCGAACCATCTGTGAGTGAAACTGGTATAGCGTAGAACCGCATATGGAAATCACGAGTTTGTGAATTCAATGGTGGCGAAGTGCCCCGGGCACGCTGTTAGCTAGGTTAGAAGTATGAAGATCGGTGCTGAGGAGCGCCGCATGGCGTGTCAAGGGATCGCTCGAGTGAGACAACTCCTGCGTTCTAAGCGTTTGTAATCATGCATGCGACGCTCGATCGGCGCACCTTTAGGGAATGTTCCGGTTCATACTCGTGATATTAGGTTGCACGAGGTATTCGTTTTTATCCGAGGTAGCACAACAAGCTTTTAACGCGATAGCGTTAAGGAGCTCGTGTCGCAGAAAAGCCGGTGTCGTCGGCGTCGGTGTCGGTGTCGGCGTCGGCGTCCGCGGCGTTGGCCGTGAGCGATAAATCACGGCAGGCACTTCATAAATAAAAAGCAACTTCCAAGATGGGCTGGGTGGGAATCGAACCAGGGTCTCCGGAGTGTGAGGCGGAGACGTTACCACTGAGCCACGAGTTCGATGTTTCAAAGCGGTACAAAAGCGCCTCTAGTGAACGCGGTGTTGCCTTAGAAACTAGCTGTTTCTAAGGCTCAGGCGTGCGTCGCTTGCTCAGGCGCACATTTCGTTGTCGCGCCGAACGCTGCGTTGCTCGACGCTCACCGCGTCCGATGCGGGGCGCGTAGTCGCTGCGCCGTAGCCCATTGTCTTACACCCCTTGGCGGGTCGACGGGAACGCTGTCGCGTTCAACTCTTGAAGGCGAAGCTTAAGCGTCCTCCAATTTTTTGTCTCAGATTTGCAACAAAATGTCCCGCAAGTTAAGCTTTTCAGTTGCCGTACAACGCAAACTACAATGTCTATGTTGGGTTAGCGGTAGCACTTTAGAAGGGACAGACTTCATTTACCTACACAGTGTCTCATGTAGATCTTCTGATTTGCTTTCGTGCTCAATGATAAATTAAGCTTGCGGGCTCGACTCTTGGCTCGAAGTGTGGGTGCATGCACTTTGCTGGGCTTTGTTAACGGGGGAATGGTCCCTAACCAGGATCGGTGAGAACAGTACCACTGGGCCATATCAACCAAGCTGACAAATCGTCAAAATCACCGTAACCTCGCGAATCTCAACGCTAGGCTGAAGCCGGATCAGCGTCGCCAGCAATAACTGCATGCTTTAAAAGGCTGGATTCATACTCTAAACTGTAGAGGTACGTAGGTTCCCAAAGTTGTGGCCTTATCGCAGACTGTGAAGCACCGACACAGAAATACGCCGATCTTAATGTCTAATTCGTGACTCATTCGACTTCTTTGCTGGATGTCCGTGCATTTGCATGCACATTCTGCATAAACCCTCTAGTTATGTTTTCCACGAATGATCCATCGATTCCTGTCACGACGTAGAACTTCAAGCCGTAGAGCTTTAGACTTCGTCGCATGCAAGTAGCCGTAGTAGTAGTAATTCGTTGTTTAGTTTTTTACAATGAAGAAAAATAAGGTGAGGAAAATGACTTTAGTGCAGTCAGTAGTCACATTATCGGTGTTTCTCTTGTTAATTTTATCAAAACTAACAGGCAATTACCACTAATACTGCTAGCATGAGACGAAGTCTAAAGCTTTATGGCTTGAAGACTTCCCTCGATGCCCAACTCTGTGGTCCATCGGTGTGGACCGACATGACGAGTGGGCTCATGCAGAATGCGCACGCAAAAGCACGGACACCCAGCGAAGAAGTCAAGTAAAATAGGAAACCGAGAAACGGAGAGCCAAGTCTGACGGACGCCGCGTTTCACCAGCGACTGGCGCACGGCGACAGAATCGTGTCGCGCCATCAGACAAGTCGGTGCACTTGCGTGTTGTTGACTTGTCTGGCGCCACAGCCGTCGTGGCAACGGGAGGGGGGGGGGGGGGGGACGCTTTGCGACAGGAGGCAATGGATGAGCCCCGACGGTGGTTTTGCCGGAGACGGAGTCTCGCGGAGGCGAGTGTGAGCCCGTAAACGATACGCAAAGACGGAGAGAAAAAGAAAGAACACTGGCGTAAGACGCATAACTTTAAAAAAAAAAAAAAGCGGTGGAGAAGGGAGAGAGACGGACAGACACATACTCGCTGGCTCTTCATTTGCACACGTTTCCTGCATGGATTCTGCGGCGTCCGCGTGGCATCCTTCTCCGCGCCGTGGCCCCGTTTGGCCCCTCTTCCGGTGGATGCGCACGAAACCGTGAACCTTATCGGCGAGCCGGGAAAAATTCTTTCACGCCGCGCGCTCGCGCTCTCCGTGGATCGTACGTGCATTTTTGTTTATGGATGTACTCTTCGTGCGATGAAAGGAAAGAAAAATAAGTTTGAGAAGCGCGCATGGGCCCGGGCAGGACGTCCAGGTAGAATTGCAGCAACGGTCACGTCGAAACCGTGGCTCGTGTTGCATGCTGAAAGGTACGCGCGTGGCTGCGAGGCGGCGCGGCCGAGCGGGAAGATGGAGAAGCTTGCACGTGCTGTAGCCCGAACACCTGCGAAGCCCCCCCCCCCCCTCCATTTCGCACCCTTAACTTCCCCCTTGCAACACACAGACTTTACTAAGTGATGTTTCATGTCCCGAAGGGAATCGGGGGTCTGTGAAGAGTGGTAGAACGAGAGGCCGGCTAGTCGGACCGCAGCTGATCGGTCCACCACAGTGGGATTCGAAATGTCGGCAACCGTGGCACGTTGATCTGACGTCACTCTGATCTGACGGTTCGTAGGAAGGCTAGGAAGCATGCACGTGGGGGGCGACGCGAAACCGCGGATGGCTCGTAATTGGTCTTTGCGGTTCACCACGCGATGTCAGGTGGTACAGATTCATAATGACGTGACGCGCTGATTGGGCGAGTGGCCGCATTTGAGTGCTGTACTGCGTCTCCTAGAATTGGGTAATACGGACGACGTTTGCAGCAGGGCGGGACGCACCAAACAACTCTGGGGCGAGTGAACACGAGGCGCCCATATAGGTATGTATGTGCCTTCTATTCACTCATCCTAGAGAGAATGTGAGGCTTCAAATAAGAGAATGGACGCACTTCGATACTCACACAGATACCACCTACAATTGAGAAACTATACGATATCGGACTTTACTATCCTCTATAGACAGGCCCTGACAAGGTCACGTTTTCCTAGGCCAATATTTTTCTCATGTTATTCTTGCTAATATGCGACTGGCGTGAAATAAAAGGACACGAACAATTTAGAACCTCCTACAGAAGCACAAGAACGTCAGAGTATGCATGTTATCTCGAAAAAGGATGCCTACTGGACTAAAAAAAAAAAAATGTTGAGCGAAAGGCTGAACTTTCGTTCTTGAATTTCGTGCGAGAAGCGCGTGTAATTATTTACTAACCTTCTGTTTAATTTTTGCGCTTGCCCTGGCTGACGAAGCGCCTACCCTATGTGCAACAGCTATATATTTGGTACCGCAAGGCGGAGTGTTGAGCCCGACGCTATTCAACCTAGTGCTCGTTGGCCGAGTCAGATGCTTGCTCAACGCAGTTCAAGTATCAATCTATGCCGACGACATCTGCAATTGGGCGTCTGCTGTAACACGACTGCAGGTACGAGCACGGCTGCAAAAGGCAGCTACCTTAACATCACTGTACTTACGAAAACAGAACTTAGAGCTGTCTTGAGAGAAATGCTGCCTTGTTACTTTCACTCGGAAGGCAATGAAGCGTTACTCTGTAAGTGTCAACGGACAAGCAGTTGCAAATGCACGGAAACACTGCTTTTTAGGGGTAATTATCGACCGCGGCCTATCATGAAGCCCGCACGTTTCATACCTAAAGAAGATGTTGATGACAACAATACATCTCCTGAAATTTCTCGGCGGGAAGTCATGGGGCACTTCAGTGTGGTCAATGCTGCAGCTTTATAACGCCTTGTTCCTCGGTTTCGCAAGATACAGCCTCCCTGTGCTTGGTTAGACCTAGAAAAGAAACCCGTGTGTACTCCAGGGAGTGCAAGCTCAAGCCCTAAGGACTTGTCTCGGTCTTCCCAGGTGTGCGTCTACAGCGGCAACGATTGTCATAGCTCGAGATCACCCAATATCAACGTACTTGGCAGCCGACGCTCTCAGGGCACATATTCGCCGCGTTGCCCGATTACCTTCTCACCATCTTTCCGCTCTACCCGCAGAAAGGCCACACGCAACTATCAGTCGTATAATTCTTGCCAATCGCACCTCATTGCCATCAAACTACATGCCTGCAGCAAGACCATCCTCAACCTTTATGGTGCCTGCACAGACCTGAAATACGCCTCACCATCCCAGGAATCACGAAGAAGGCTAACACGCCGTCGTTTGCCCTGAAGCAGGCCACATTAGAACTTTTACATGAGGTGCACAGTGGCCGCGTACACGTTTACATCCATGGCTCAATCACATCTGCAAGTTCAGCTGCTGCTGTGGTGATAACAACAAGATCCGTCAAAATACAGCTAAAGACGTCACATGTGTCATCAACGACAGCTGCTGAACTGGTAGCCTTGCGTGCGGCTCTTCATTTCATTCAGGAGGAACCACCCCATGCATGATGAGTATTCTGTGATTCCAAGGCAGTTCTACAGAGTGCACTCTCAACACTGTGCCATGGATCACATGAACAGCTCGTCGCAGAGATCAGAGAAGTACACCATCGCATAGTTGACGAAGGACACGATATCATATATCAGTGGTTGCCTAGTCACTGTGGCATACATGGCAATGATCGAGCAGACGCAGCTGCCTGATCTGCCTATGACGGCGTCAACTGGGTTGCCATTCCTCTTTCCGAGAGTCGACGCAGTGAAAAAACTTGCCGTACTTGCACACGACCTGACATTAGCTCAGTGGAATTCATCCCATTTCACAAGTGCACACCTTCATACCCTGGACCCTAATTTACAACAGCGTATTCCGCCTGAGCTTCCACAACGCGACTGCACTCTTCTATTTCGCCTATGGCTTGGAGTAGCATATTCAAATGCGTACTCCTTTCTTTATCGGAATGTCCAACAGCCCACTTTGTAACTTCTGCGGGTGCAATGAAACAGTCGCGCACCTTCTTTGTCAGTGCTCTCGTTCCAACCCGCAAAGAGCAGTCCTCTCAGCCAGCCTGGACAGACTGGACAAGCACCCAATGACAGAAAACAAGATCCTTGGAAACTTGCCTACGCGAACATCAGCGCGATCGACTATGAAGGCGCTGTTACGATATTTAAAAGGCACTGGACGTTCTGACAGATTGTGGCTTCACTGTGTGACGCAGGATTGTACGGTGACACTGCGTAACACTAGGAACGCTTTAGCGGGCTGCGTGACAGTGCCCACAGCAAGTTTGTTTGTACGTGCATGTGTGTGTAGTTTCTTTTTTCTTTTTTTCTTTTTTTAATCATTCTCTCTCTCACCTATCGCATCCCCTTGCCCCTCCCCCAGTACAGGGTAGCCAACCGGAGATAATCTCTGGTTAACCTCCCTGTCTTTCCTTTGCCTTTCTCTCTCTCTCTCTCTCTCTCTCTCTCTCTCTCTCTATATATATATATATATATATATATATATATATATATATATATATATATATATATATATATATATATATATATATATATATTTAGTGCTCAAGACAAAGTAAGGTAGTTACTAACTTTAGTTAGCTTACTGTTTCTTCTGCATCTTGAATGGCCACGGATTGAACTTAACATGCACTTTCTACGCATGGTCGTAACTGAAAATCCATCGCCATGGCATGGTTTTTTTCTCTCGATTGATTCAGCCGTTCAGGGCTACATGGTCACGTTCACCATGGGCAGGCGTGGCGCAAGCACCGTGTGATAGAGTGCAGCGTGAAGCTCCAGTTTGAACACCCCGCACCGATGGCCTTCAGTGTAGTGCCACCGTACTCGACTGTAGTTGAGCGAAACGAAAATACCGCGGGCTGAGGACAAACACAACTACAGCGCATCCAGGTGCCTCGCCATGTCACGGCGTGGTGTGGCTTTTGTCCATGCTAAGCGTCCCCGCTTCGTTTTCGATGACACTCTCGAAGTTTGTGGGTGCGAAGAGATTATTGCGTACTGTTGCGTTTCGCCTGCGACACGTGGTTTTGCCGGCGCGACTGCGGCGGGGCGGCAGACATTTTGGCCCGATCGTCGTCGCCGCAACACTCATCGCCAGGTGTTTCCAGGCGCGACTGCGGCGATGCGACCGCCTAGGGATCATCCTCGCATTCCAGTCATTGTGCCCGAAACAGGCGATGCCAAAGCAGGGATCTCATTCCAGTCATTGTGCCCGAAACAGGCGATGCCAAAGCAGGGATCTCGTTCCAGTCATTGTGCCCGAAACAGGCGATGCCAAAGCAGGGACCATCCTCTCATTACAGTCATTGTGTCCGACCGGCAGCGCCACGACAGGGTGCTACGAGATCGTGCTCGACATGGTGCTACGGCATCGCTACGACAGTGTGCGTCACCATTAGCCCATTGTACATTCACGTGCTCGTCTTTTGAGGGGTTCCTTCTTGCCCTCAACTGCGAGAGTATAAAAACAGCTGCCCCCGGACGCCAAAAGGAGGGCTCCGATTTCTTCTGTTGAGTGAAGTGCTCTCCCGTCTCTCTACTACGGTCAAACCTGACCGCCAACTCTTTGCGATGTTAAAATAAACAAGTTGTTTCGTTGTTACCAGTCGACTCATGCTTTGCCGGGACCTTCGGATGCTTCCAGTTGTACCCCAGGCCGCCAGGCCAACGCTACCCTTGGGGCTTGCGACCCAGGTACAACCACGGGCGTCAGCGCCGAGTTCCCAACAGATCGTACCAGCAGTCCGATTCAAAACATCTGGTTGCCAGCGGTGAGATCGCCTCCGACTTCAAACAACTGTCTGCCAGCGGTGAGATCGCGACAACGGAGGCCAGCAGCGAAGAGATGCAGTTGACTGTATGCTGAGCAGCTCAACGACGATCCGGGAGCAGTGCAACGAGCCCTGTGTGACGACTGGTTGCCTGCAGCGGAACGACTGCGCGGAATTCCTGCCTGCGAGGTTTGGTGAGTGCGGGACTTTCTTCTTCTGAGCTTTGCCAGGCTTTTGTTAGTGTTAGAAACAGAGCTGGTAATTGTGGTTGTCGTTGCTGCCGGGTTAGTTGCGGCAAGACAATAGTAAGCAGTAGAGAAAGCAGCATTCAGAGCAGCCATGGATTTGAAGTCGTTGCGCAAACCGAAATTGTTGGAGCTTGCAAGAGAGTTGGGTCTGGATGTCTCAGACAAACTAAGAAAACCGGAACTGATAAAGGCTATTCTTGAGTTAGAGGCTGAGGATGACGAGCTGTCGGAATGCCTTGAGACCATTGAAGAGAGAGAGACTGCAAAAAGACAGGAGCGCGAACTTAAAGAGCAAAAAGAAAAAGAAGAGCGCGAACTTAAAGAACAGAAAGAAAAAGAAGAGCGTGAACGTAAAGAACAGAAAGAAAAAGAAGAGCGTGAACGTAAAGAACAGAAAGAGCGAGAGCAACAAGAGCGTGACCGTCAACACGCTTTGGAAATGAAGCGTCTTGAGGTAGAGATGGAACGCGCTCGTAATGGAAGTCAGGCACACGGTGCAGGAGAACGCGTATTGTTCAAAATGACGGACCTGATGCGGCCGTTTAAGCTTGGAGAGGACATTGGTTTGTTCCTGGTTAACTTTGAGCGAACGTGCGAGAAGCAGGGGTTCTCTCGGGAAACGTGGCCACAGCGCTTGCTCACTTTGTTACCCGGCGAGGCGGCCGACGTAGTCGCTCGCTTGGATAGAGAGGAGGCAGAGGATTTCGACACAGTGAAATCGAGTCTTCTAAAAAAGTACCGGCTGTCTGCGGAGGCGTTCCGTCGGAAGTTTCGGGAAAATGAGAAAGGCAGAAGTGAGTCATATACAGAGTTTGCGTATAGGCTTATGTCGAACATGCAGGAGTGGCTCAAAGAAGAGAAAGCGTTTGGTGACCACGATAAAGTTCTGCAGTGTTTCGGGCTAGAACAGTTTTATAGTCGGTTACCGGAGAACGTGCGATACTGGGTCTTGGATAGGCCAGACGTTTGTACGGTGGCTAGAGCCGCTGAGCTAGCCGAGGAGTTTGTGACGCGTCGAGCTCGCGGAGCTAAGGACGGTCAAAAGGGTGAATTTGGCTCGAAGTTTGAGAGGCCGAAGTTCACACCCATGAGATTAAAGGGGGACACGCGTAGTGCGGATGCGAGCGAAAGCAGTCCGACCAAACGTAAAGAGACGGCGGCAGCCAAACGCAGAAAGCGGTTCGAGATGAGGCGAGCGCGCTTGTGTTATACGTGCCAGAAGCCGGGTCACTTTTCGGCGCAGTGTCCGGAAACAACACCAAAAGTTGTGTTTTTTTCAATAGGCAGCACTGACGAGAACATGAAGCTTCTCGAGCCTTACATGCGAGACCTCCTCGTGAACGGGAAAGAGTGCCGAGTGCTTCGCGATTCCGCAGCTACGATGGATGTAGTTCACCCATCTTACGTAGAACCCCATATGTTCACGGGCGAGTGCGCGTGGATCAAGCAAGCCGTGGAAGCTCATAGCGTGTGTCTGCCAGTAGCAAAGGTGCTTATTGAAGGACCTTTCGGAGCGCTTGAGACGGAGGCGGCAGTGTCATCTATGCTGCCACCCCAGTACCCGTACCTATTTTCAAACAGGTCCGATCACCTCCTGCGCGAGAAGGGGCTTTTGTTTGGTGAAGCTAGTGTTCAGGCCTTAACCAGGTCGAAGGTTCGGGAGCTCGCTGCAAAGGCGGTAGTTGCGGGGCCGACGTTATCAAACAACGAAAAAGGGTCAGAGGCGCAGCAAGCTGATATTCCGAGCACGCCCGAACTGAATAAACTTGAGTCTGTAACGTTAAAGGCGCCAGATACTGGAGAGGAAATGCCCGACGCGGGAAAGTTAGAAGAGCTATCTACTGATTTGCTCATCGCGCCTACGTCAGACGGACTTGATAGGTTGCTAAAAGTCAGCCGGACGGCTTTGATAGCCGAGCAAAAAAAGGATGGCAGCCTGGAAAACGTGCGCTGCAATGTCAAAGAAGGTATCGCCAGGAAAACTGCGCGTTTTGTGGAAAGAGGGGGAGTCCTGTACCGGAAGTATCTAGACCGCCGAGGAGTGGAGTTCGATCAGCTGATCGTGCCTCAATGCTATCGTCAGGATCTGTTGCGCTTGTCACACGGGGGTTCGTGGTCCGGACACCTAGGAGTTAAGAAAACTAAGGACCGTCTCTTGCAAGAGTACTATTGGCCAGGGTGTTTTCGGGACGCAGACCATTTCGTGAGGACATGTGACACTTGTCAGCGGGTGGGCAAACCAGGGGACAAATCGAGGGCGCCGTTGAAATTGGTACCTATCATTACGGAGCCTTTTAGACGGCTCGTTATTGATACTGTGGGACCTCTGCCGGTAACAGCCACGGGGTACAGACACATTTTGACTGTGATCTGCCCAGCGACAAAGTTCCCTGAAGCAGTGCCGCTTAAAGAACTCAGCTCAGTTGAGATAGTTAATGCACTACTGTCCATATTTGCGCGAGTTGGTTTTCCTGCAGAAATTCAATCAAATCAGGGCACAGTGTTTACTAGCGCTTTGACGACAACTTTTCTCGAAAGGTGTGGGGTAAAGCTGCTACACAGCTCAGTGTACCACCCACAGTCGAATTCCGTTGAGAAGCTCCACTCCGTCATGAAGCGCGTGTTGAGAGCGTTGTGTTTTGAACATCGAACTGACTGGGAACTGTGTCTGCCTGGGGTGATGTTTGCTTTAAGAACCGCGCCGCATGCAGCTACGGGGTTTTCGCCAGCTGAACTGGTGTACGGTCGCTCGCTTCGATCTCCGCTTCGCATGCTTCGAGAATCGTGGGAAGGTAGGGGCGACGACCCAGTCGTGGTGGAGTACGTGCTTAAGCTCCTCGAACGCTTAAGAAGGGCACAGGAGTTGTCAGGTGAAGCAATGACAAAGGCCCAGCAGAGGGCCAAGGTTTATTATGATCGGACAGCCAGGGCCCGTCGTTTTGAGGTTGGCGATGAGGTCATGATATTGCGCACATCGCTAAACAACAAACTAGACGTGCAGTGGGAGGGCCCAGCACGAATTGTTCAGAAACTGTCGGACGTTAACTACGTGGTAAGTCTGCCAGGAAAGCGGAAAGCACAGCAAGTTTACCACTGTAATCTGCTCAAACCTTATAGACAACGGGAAGCAGTGGTGTGCATGATGATAAACGTTCCTGAAGAGCTTCCAGTCGAGCTTCCGGGACTAGGCTCAGTGACGAACAGGGAAGACACCGGTCAAGTCATTAGTGACCTTATCAGTAAAGCACCGCTGTCGCCCGAGCAGAAAACCGAACTACACCAGCTATTACAAGAGTTTCAAGGTCTGTTCTCTGAGAGGCCTGGTAGGACTTCTGTACTTACTCATGATATAGAACTTACCTCCACAGAGCCAGTACGATCCAAGGCGTATCGGGTGTCACCCCGCCAGAGCGATATTATGGAGGCGGAGGTAAAGAAAATGCTACGGCTCGGTGTTATTGAGGCAGGTGAGAGTGATTATACCTCCCCTTTGATTTTAGTTGAGGTACCGGGCAAGGAACCTCGTCCTTGCGTCGACTACCGCAGGCTTAATTCCATCACTAAGGATCAAATTTATCCGATCCCTAACATCGAGGAGCGCCTTGAGAAAGTTAGTAGCGCTCAGTTTATTTCCACCCTAGATCTTGTCAGGGGTTATTGGCAGGTTCCACTTACAGAAGAGGCTAGTAGGTATGCGGCGTTCATTTCACCAATGGGAACATTCCGTCCTAAAGTGTTGAGTTTTGGTTTGAAGAACGCGCCATACTGTTTTTCAAGTCTCATGGATAAAGTGTTGCGGGGACAGCAAGAATTCGCTTTACCGTATCTAGACGACGTAGCGATATTCTCCGCATCCTGGTCTGAGCATATGGCACACTTGCGGGCAGTGCTAACCCGCCTGCGCGAAGCGGGCTTGACAGTCAAGGCTCCTAAGTGCCAGTTAGCACAGGCCGAGGTTGTCTACCTCGGTCACGTGATTGGTCAGGGTCGTCGCCGCCCCTCTGAAATAAAAGTGGCCGCTGTGCGAGACTTTCCGCAACCGCGCACAAAGACCGATATTCGGTCGTTCTTGGGTGTCGCCGGCTACTATCAGAGGTACATCCCTAGGTACTCTGATATCGCGGCTCCCCTGACGGATGCTCTAAGAAAGACAGAGCCTCAAACAGTCGTCTGGGACGAGACAAAGGAAAGAGCTTTTAGCGCCCTAAAGAGTGCCCTAACAAGCCAGCCTGTGCTACGATCGCCAGACTATACAAAAGGGTTCATTGTTCAGTGCGATGCTAGTGAGCGAGGCATGGGCGTTGTACTGTGCCAACGGGAAAATGGAGAAGTAGAACACCCCGTCCTGTATGCTAGTCGTAAGCTGTCCAGTCGTGAGCAGGCGTATAGCGCCACCGAGAAAGAGTGTGCGTGTCTCGTGTGGGCCGTTCAGAAATTGTCATGCTATCTAGCCGGCTCGAGGTTTATCATTGAGACGGATCACTGCCCTCTCCAATGGCTGCAGACCATCTCTCCCAAAAATGGCCGCCTCCTGCGCTGGAGCCTCGCTTTACAACAATATTCCTTTGAGGTGCGTTACAAAAAGGGGAGTCTCAACGGTAACGCCGATGGCTTAAGTCGAAGCCCCTAACGTAGGAATCAGCCTCAAAATTGTTGGTTACTGATGTTTTTCTTCCTGAGGCAGGATTTTTTTTTAACATATTGCTTTTGTTTAGTGTTTCAAAGTGATGATATGCTTTCTAGTGCAATTTTTCAATTTGTGGACGCGTTCTGAGTGATGCTAGACTACTGTAAGGAACTAGGCAGTGGTATAAAAAGGGGAAAGAGCCTGGCAGGGCTTAGTGAGGGTTGTGCCGTGCTTGCTGACTGAGCGGTTGAGTTTCAGCGTAGTTCTAACGCTTGCCGGGAACGAGAACAAAAATGTGAACTCTCCCGAAGTCACTTTGCAGTGTCCCGTGCGAACCTGAACAAGAGAACGAGGCCTTCTCTGTGCGCTGCGCTCAAGAAACGTCGAGGGACGCCCGACTTCGGTTATGAGCATCATCGAGCGACATCCCTCCGGACAGCGGATGCAGTCCCCTGTCCATCGGGATCTCCTTCCCCCGGCGGGGCGGTCTGTTGCGTTTCGCCTGCGACACGTGGTTTTGCCGGCGCGACTGCGGCGGGGCGGCAGACATTTTGGCCCGATCGTCGTCGCCGCAACACTCATCGCCAGGTGTTTCCAGGCGCGACTGCGGCGATGCGACCGCCTAGGGATCATCCTCGCATTCCAGTCATTGTGCCCGAAACAGGCGATGCCAAAGCAGGGATCTCATTCCAGTCATTGTGCCCGAAACAGGCGATGCCAAAGCAGGGATCTCGTTCCAGTCATTGTGCCCGAAACAGGCGATGCCAAAGCAGGGACCATCCTCTCATTACAGTCATTGTGTCCGACCGGCAGCGCCACGACAGGGTGCTACGAGATCGTGCTCGACATGGTGCTACGGCATCGCTACGACAGTGTGCGTCACCATTAGCCCATTGTACATTCACGTGCTCGTCTTTTGAGGGGTTCCTTCTTGCCCTCAACTGCGAGAGTATAAAAACAGCTGCCCCCGGACGCCAAAAGGAGGGCTCCGATTTCTTCTGTTGAGTGAAGTGCTCTCCCGTCTCTCTACTACGGTCAAACCTGACCGCCAACTCTTTGCGATGTTAAAATAAACAAGTTGTTTCGTTGTTACCAGTCGACTCATGCTTTGCCGGGACCTTCGGATGCTTCCAGTTGTACCCCAGGCCGCCAGGCCAACGCTACCCTTGGGGCTTGCGACCCAGGTACAACCACGGGCGTCAGCGCCGAGTTCCCAACAGATCGTACCAGCAGTCCGATTCAAAACAGTACCTTCATGGTGATTGTCCGCGCTTGGATGGATGGATGGATGGAATAACTTTAACGAAAGGTCCTGCGAGCTATGGGGCGCAAGGTCCCGTAGAGCGGGCTACTCCCACGTTGGGACCGGGAGTTGTAGCTCCCTGGCCGCATCGTGGGCTCGCTGGACAGCCCAGAGGTGCTCCGCCTGGTCCGCGGTTCAGTGCGCGAGGAAATACGCTCGGCACCACGCCTGAGAAGCTTGACCATCGTCCCTTTAGAGAAAGAATTATTAGAGCCTTGTCCTGAAGCTGATCGCTGTCAGCCACAACTGGTCTGAAACCACTAGTGTGCTTCTTAAGAGCATCAGGACTGTAGGAAGTACTGCAGTCGTTGTCACCCGAATTTTTTTTTTCGCACTTGTGCGGACGGCTTTCATTCGTGCTTTCCCTACATACTTCTCTTTTTTACCCTTTCTCATTTCTTCCAATGGAGAGTAGCCCACTGGGCAGCTACTCTGCTTAACCACTTTGCATTTTATCTCTCATTTTGCTTGCTCTCTTTCTCTTAGATCCATGGTTAATAACACATTCGACGGCTTGCCTCCTTGGTGCTTGCTTTTTCCTTTGTGCCCTTCGGTGTACACCACCCGCCAAATACAATTCTGACTGTTTCTGTGTAACATTTTTTTTTCTGATCATGGCTTTAACGTTCTTTCAAAGAGGAAAAAAGTGGCTGTAGGTTTTTTTTTTCCATATTGAGGCCAGTAGATTCATTTGCTTTTCTTCTAAACCTGATATTTTGTTTTCGAAATCTTTTCCCCCTGTGTCCAGGAAACCTGTAACCGTACAGTTAACTGGCGGTTTCCATTAAGAGTGTTAAAAGCAGAACGTTCTTCCTTAAAGTTTAAACCGCATAGCTTGTGGTTTCATCTGAAACAGTTGGCATTGCAAATACCTCGTATCCCGCGAGCGTGTGCGTAAGTTCCTGCGCTAAGGTCACTGCAATAACGACACAACCTTATAGCTTTTTCCCACTTCCTTTGATTCCGCGCGATATAATATTTAGAACCAAGAAGGTACAACTGGGGGACTACAGTTAGTGTTCAATTGTATGCTGAGATCGAGTGACCAGCACTAAAACAAGACATTATTAGACATCCAGTCCTGTTTTAGCACTAGGGAAGCTTGGAATTCGCTTGCATAACAATGAATGATTTATTTTGAAGCTATGCCGTTTGTGACGCACCACAATTGGCTGCTAGGAATGCTGGAACTGGGAGGCTAGTCTAGCACCAAACGCCGAATCAATTTTACTGCACTACGCGTAGACAACCTTGTACACACATAATTCTTCAGATAATTACGTTAACGCGGGTACTTAACGGGTCGAATTAACTCGAAATGAAACCGCGACACAAACGCTATGTAGGGGGAAAGGAAACCAAGATGTCGTTGAATAATAGAGTCAAATGCACATTCATGTTCTTATTGCGTTTCTTATTACAAACTCGCTTGTTTCTGTTCTGAATTGTCCACTCAACTGGCTTGAAATCGGATGCACCTTACGTCTCAGCTGTACGCAAGCCGCACGTGCTGCATCAATTGAAGCTTTGACTCCACGCGACTCTAGCGCCCTTCTCAATGGGAACACGGATAATCCTCGCCACGCCGTCACACCCGCGACCCGCGTTCACTGCCCTCTGGCGGCTGCGTGGAGAGAGACAAATGCATCTGGAGCACTCTCGCCCGTTCGTCCCCCGATATTGCCATAAATAATCAACGCCCCGACCTGCCGACGCGTCGGTTAAGCTCGATAAAAAGTGTAAAGCATAAAAAGCATATACGAGAAGCGTCGATGCGAAGAGGGTGGCCGTCCGTCCCTCGGAGTCTTCTCATGCTCTCGTTTTGCTTCTCTATCATCGTCGAACGCTGCAGTTTTCGGCGGGCTTCCGTCTCCTATCCCCCTTTTTTTTTATTTACACGTGCGATTTCCATGACCCGATCCCGACTCCAGTATGCAGGCGCCTGAAATCGGCTGACGGAGAAGGCGTATGCGTCAAATGTGTGTACATAACCTGCGAGCGGGTTGTCTAGTTGGTGGGAGAGGAGGGCGAGGGAACGGCATTGCGAGGGGGATGGAGAGAAGGTGAGAAAATACGAGGTCCGAGCGTGCTTCATCTCGTCCCTTGCCTTCTCTTTGCATTTGTTTATTTTGATCCTACTCTTATTTCAAACTACACCCCCCCTTCCCCTTCCCCCTCCCTGGTCACACCTCCTCCGTCCTCCTCGGGGCATCGCCACGTTTCCGAATGAACTCTCTCCGATTATTCCCCCGGAAGTGACGTACAAGCTCGGAGTTGCTGCAGATGCCGCACGGCGAGTCGGCTCGTCGAAGGCTCAGCTGCACGCTTATTATGCGCCCTGCGCGAACGTTTGTTTATCGCCGTGTCAAATATATGGCGCCGGATGCACGCTCGGTCGTACGAATCCCGCTGTCTCTTCATTCCTTCCGTTGTTCTTGTTTTTGTAGTTCTTTTTTCCGGTTTCGCGTGTTTTTAGTTCCTTGTGAAATCGACGAAGCCGTGGCAGGTCACGCAAAGAAGAAAAAGAAAAAAAAAGGAGTACAGTTCTTTCCGTGTACAGGTACGCACGTGTACTGCTAATATAACGTGTATCGATACGCCAATATACGAATTAAATTCTGGGGTTTTACGAGCCAAAGCCATAATATGATTGAGGCACCCCGTAGTGGGCGACTCCGGAATAATTTTGACAACCTTGGATTCTTTAACGCGCACTCCACGTGTCGGTACACGGGTGCTTTTGCATTTCTTTGGCCGAGATTATAGATCCCGCGCCTTCGGGTTTAGCAGGGCCACGCCAAAGCCACCACGGTGGGTAATATGCGATTGCGAAGTTATACGGCGTGAAGCCGTATGATTTATTACTTTTACTATTTACAGTTTCATCTATTGTTCATTAGGCACTTAATGAAGTCAGCGCTTTCAATCCTATATACAGGAAGAGGGCAGTGTGAATTAGAGTGCGAACATGATTAGAAGATATTCTAATTGACATTAAGAGGAAGAAATGGAGTTTGGCTGGCCTTGCAGTGCTCAGGGCAGATAACCGGTGGTTTATCAGTGTTGCAGGATGGGTACCAAGGAAAGACAAGCACATTCGAGGAGGGGGAGGACAGAGGAGGAAAGACAGGGAGGTTAGCCAGTGTAAGAACCGGCTGGGCCACTTAATAAGGTGGTGCGATTAAATATGGAAATTTGCCGGCACAACTTGGCATCGGGTCGCGAGACAGCGGTGATTGGAGATCGCTGGGAGAGGCCTTCATTCGTAGGGCATGGTACACAAAAAACAGACTGGTGATGATGATAATGTCGCACATTGGGCAGCCTGTGGCTTCTGCACCCCGTTGAGCAGCCATCGGCGTCTTTCTCAGTTCGTGGAAGTGAGCCTGTAACACACGTTGTTTGCTCTGCCGGAACTTCACAGAGTGCTCGTTTCAAGCTGAACACGGCAACACTTTCGAGAGGTCACGCCGTGGCGCTTGCGCCAGCCGTTGAGTGGTGCCGTCTCCGCGCGCGCAAATCATGTGGCGCGCAACGCAGACTGGCTATATACGGGGCTACGTAATTGCTTCGAGCCGAGAGTGTAACTTTAGTATGTCACGTGGCGTTGAAAGGTGTGACTTGAACTTGCCTTCACTGCATTCGTCTGAACGCCGTTTGCACGAGGCAGTATTTATCGAAGGTGCATTTGTCCAGCCCGCCACTCTCTCCCACCTGCGGTGGTGAAGAGGACTGAGATAATTTAATTTGTATTTGCAATCGCTTCGCAACCTTAAGCGTGGTTTTGAGGAACCTCGTGAACGTGCGTTGAGACGCGCCGCTTCAGCTACGGGACATTCTTGACACGAGTCAGACGCTGCTCGTGTGTGTGTATGTTTATAAGTTCGCCTTTGTCTCGTCAAGTGAGCTGCTTTGAAATCGTTGGTGTCCAGAATCCTAAGTACACCGCGCTAAAGCGCTTAAAGCATTCAAACGGGACAAAGACCTAAATGGGACTATGTGATAACCTTTGTGTTAGGACATTTAATTTAGGGTATGTTCCAGTGCGCATTTTAGTGCTCCCTCACTTTCAATCCTCACCATCGCACATGCGGTAGACTGAGAGCCCTGTCACTAGGTTAACCTCTACAGATATTATTAAACTCTCCCTTGTATATATGCTTACTTAATTTAGATGTTTGTATAAATACGCGGCGTCTACCAGAAGCGTGTAGTTTAACTACAGCCTTTTAATGGGGACCCTTTGGATGGAAGGCATTTAATGCCGGTGTCAATCGAAAAAAAAAACCAACAAATTATCCGACGATTACAATACCTCCTGATGGAAAATTTGAACGTAGCTCTCATTTCGTGTTTTCATTTTGCGACATATAGAGGAAAACAATTTGAGAGAGAAATGTAAGAGAGTCGACTTTTGTGCATGACATGTCGGAGGTTCCAGTGCAATCGCTGGTGCCACGTGGCTTCCAGAAAATATTACGCACTTCGCGTCGCATATAATTAGATTACACGCACGCACGCACGCACGCACACGCACGCACGCACGCACGCACGCACGCACGCGCACGCACGCGCACGCGCGCGCGCGCGTGTGTGCGTGCGTGTGTGTGACTGTACGTGCTATAAAGCGGTAATCACTATATATCATAATCATCACCCAGCACCTGGAATAGCATGTCAGGCGAACAGCCAGGCTAACATTTCCAGCGTACCATTAAAGCTTGTTTCTCTCTCTCTCCCTGCTGAATTTTTCTTTCTTCCTTCCTTCGTTCCTTTCTTCTTTTTCTTTGTTTTTTGTTCGTCCTTTCGTTTAATCTTTCATATTCAGCCATTGCATCTTTGCGTGCCTACGGGCGTATTAGCCATTCTTGATGTTGATATTCTTTGTACCACTCGTCAACTTTTTTTGGTTTCACTGGATCAAATGCGATGATGACATTTTTTCAACCAGTCGACTAGATGCCGTCTTTTTTTTCGAGTATGAGCCATTGCAATGAGCCACTTAACCCATTCACCTTAATAATCTCGATGATGCGATGCCGGACGGGGGACATAGGGAAGGTGCATATTGCTACACCTTTGCATATCTCTCTCTCTCTCTCTACACATGCAAAGAGACACCGCGAATATGCACAGTGACCACCGCGGCGTCGGAGCACGAACGGAAAGGGTGCTAACGCTGTATCCATTTCGCCTACAGCTTCACTGTACATCCCCTTTCACAGGGTGGTATGGAGGCAGATGTTTTAGAGCGCAGCTCTTAGGCGCCCATTCCTGCGTTAAGCATCAGCGTCACTTGTAACCGACCGAACGAACACTGGGAAAGATGAGAGTGAACGCTGCGCGCAGTCGGGGATAAAGGAAGCGGGGAGAGGGAACTGGCGTGAGGAGGAAAGCGGAGAGGAGGGGGCAGCGGAACCATGAGGCGGAAAGCGGGGGAGGGTATGACGAAAGGGTGAGGAGGAAAGCGGAGTGTTGGCGGCGACCAGCCATTCGGCCAGCGCGGAAACCATGTAGGAAGGAAAAAACTGAGGCCCTACCTCCTCCGCGCGCTAGGAGAAAAGCGTGGAGGAAGTAACGTGTATTTTCCCCCTTTTTTGCTTATTTTTTTCTTTCGCTGTAGCGGCCGAGTTCTGGGGCCACAATGACGGCTTTGCTATGGTTGTGTGCGCTCACACGTGTTGCTCCCTAAGTTTAGCACGGTGGCAAAGGCGTCGTGTGTACTGACTTGCGTTAGTCTCCGTGTTTTGTACTGCTGTGTTATGTAGATTGCGCTCTCGCAGCTGTTCTTGCGGCCAGGTGGGACTGGAAGAAGTAAAAAGCGTACACCACGCCACGAACGAAGGACGACGTCGGGGATATTTTTCCAGTCTTCAGTGGATTCAGGCTAATGGTTCATCACAGACTGAAACCGTTGTGCTTCAGATTATGCACGACAAACACCTTGCACGTCAGGGAGAGCTGTGCAGTGTTCCTGCTTTTGACAACGAATGATACATTTGTGGCATGTAAAACAGTCATGTGGAAAGATGGTAATGAAGCGGCTGCTGTGAGTAATAAAGGAACGAGTCACCTTTACTGCAGTATTTTTATCTGTGTGCTCGAGAGGCACAGGGAAGTGAAGGTTGGCGGATGCGGTGCAAGATTGAACAAGGCTCGACGGAAGACGTACGTAGGCCCGGTCGACGTACGTAGGCCCGGCCAACGCGCAAGCCGCGCGCATAAGCGCTTACTGTCCGACACCGCAGAACTTTGTTTCCGTGAAGCTTCACTTACCGTGAGCAAATATAGCTCAGGCCGCAGTCGGTGTATTTAACCGCATAGCGACGTTCTCGTCTGCCGGACTGTTCGTCCGTGCGCTGTGGCTCATCACACCACTGTGAGAGGCCGCCCGAAACGTGTCCAATAAAGCAAAACGATTCCGAACCAACCACGGCCATTACACTTGTTAGTTCTCATAAACTGCAGATGGAGCTTGCCATAGGTTTTATCGAGATGGAATACACTGCGATTGGACCGTTGGTCAGATTGCTACGGTGGGTAGCCCGGCGTGATTGCACCTTTGGTAGCCCGCCGAAGGCGAGAAATGTAAACGAGAGAGGAGAATCTTGCCCTACAGGATTCAGACGCGATGGCGAAGTAACGCCTACTTCCGGCGTCATTTTTGCGTCGCAGAGAGTGACGTCAAGGCCCCTCCTAAGATTTTCCTTCCTCCATGGCAGAAACAAATCACTTGCGTGGGCTTCGGACCCACTGCGCATGCGCTGCTTCTCCTGCAGTGGCGTCGCCGCCAGAGAATGCTCTCCGTGCGATCCACGCGTTCCCCGCGTTTATACGCTTTCTTTCTCACAATGAGCGACGCAGCCATTGGGAATGTCTCGCTAAACGAGCTGCTGCTGCTAAGGTAATGCTGCTGCTAAACGAGCTGCCCGAGCAGAGGCTCAGCGTCGCCGCCGAGAGATTGCTGTCGTTCAGAATATAATTCTTTGCCGCAATCTATAGCGCGAATTCTAAACACCTAATCAGCTGTGCTCAAAATTCGCATTACAGAGTATCGTAATCGCCGGTGAAGTCTTCTTCCTTTTCCTTTCTGTCAGTGTGAATGTTCAAAACAGTGAAGAGGTTACGATTACCGAAGACGTATTTACTTGTAAAAAAAAAAAAAATTGACTCGCCGTCCCGGCCCTGCGAAAGCGGATGCCTAGCGAAGCTGTTGGAAACCACCACTACAACTGCTGAGGGGGTTTGCAATATTTTGTGGCTTTTTGAGAGTGATGGTATCGTAAGGGGAGTAATGGTAATTTTGACTGCACGTCACCGCCCATAGCGGTGCTGCGATGACGTTGAAATCAGTCGATAGTCTGGTTATTGTATAAGTGAATGGTGAGGGACGTCACTCCCCACGTCGGAAGCTGCCGTCGCCGCGGCAGCTTGCGCAGCAGTAATCCTTACTGGGAAACATATGCGAGGAGCGCTACGTGCTTCCCATTGCACGTAAACCCATGAGAACCTTATCAATTAGGCGGTTCGGACGCTTGTTTTGAGCGTGTTCTTTATTGAAACGTATGCTGTTCTATATGTTGTACGCGGGATTCCAAAGAATGTATGCACAGTTCGCTTCACTTTGATGTGTTCTTATAGCCTCTGCCTTATGGAGGTGTCAGTGGTAGTTCCCTGTCGACGTTACGCCATGAATAAATCACAGGAGGCTAGTCAGAGGTTCCGGCGCAGCACAGCAGCAATGTGTGCATGGAGCCAGGAAAAATGCGAGCGCTATGCGAAGTCTATGCTACTCAGTGACCTAAACTACTCTAGCTTTCTGCAGGATTTTCATCCGAAGGCTGCTTTGACCTTCCTGCGCAGCGCAGAGCGCAAGAAACATTGCAGAGACACACACCAATCCCATTAGTCCTTTAACTGAGAACGTTCGTTGCGACTCTTGTAGTCTGTGGAATAACTTTTCCTTAACTTCTCTTCCGTTCTAACAAGCATACCTGCAATCTGTGCTCTGAAATTCGTCAGCACCCACAGCTCAAGGCTTATAATTCAGCAGAGATTTCTGCAAAAGTATGTAGGAGAATATAAAAAAATTTGAAGGCCCAATCCACTTTGTGAAGGTGGATTGCCTGTGAGGCTGTTGCCGTCCACTTAACCTTAACGCGCATCGTATTCCCGTTACTCCTCGGGAGTTCTCATTTTGCATGGCCTACCCATAACTCACATTCTAACCGCACGCGCACGTTACATACGATGTGTGGTTTTATACTTAAACCGAGACATACGTATTGAGATGCACCTAGCACTTACGCCGCAGTGCGAAGTACGCAGGAGCCTTATAGCAGCGCCAACCCATTGTTCGGCGACTCTCGCCGCGATCCATCACGCATGGTGACACCATGCCGCCCGTGTGCGCGTGCGCAACAGGTGTTTTTTGTGCTAAATCGTCGATTTCTAGAAAGCCGAGTTTTGTGTGGACCGCCACGAAAGAATCGCTGGTTGGTAGAGGTAAACAGCTTCGCTGTAAAACATACTGGAGCCCAGTTTTCTGAGGACCGCCACGACAGAATCGCCGGTTCGTAGAGGTAAACAGCTTCGCTGTAAAAAATTGCTGGAGTGGAAGCTGCCTACACCTACCCATAGAGGACAGTGAAGCCTCCGGCGGCCATCTTATGGTGGGTAGGAAACTGGACGCGTATCATGTCGTGCGCCTTCGCCGATGTTTTTTTCTGCAAATGATCATCATTACTCAACTGCAATTTGTGGGTGGGCGCCAACTTGACATTTGTGGGTGGGCGCCAGCTTGACATTTGTGGGTGGGCGACAGCTTGACATTTATGAGTGGGCGCGAGCTTGACATTTGGGGGTGGGCGCCAACTTGACATTTGGGGCCGGGACTACTTCAATATGGGGATGGGCCAAATTGAAATTTATGTGTGAGTCAACATAAATTTGTTGGTGGCGAGCATGGTTCAATCCAACATGCGGAATTGAACCATGCTCGCTCCAATCGCATGCGAAGGTTCTGCACACTTCACTTTGTCCAGGAACTATCACCGCGCTCTGCGACCCGCCGTGGTTGCTCAGTGGCTGTGGTGTTGGGCTGCTGAGCACGAGGTCGCGGGATCGAATCCCGGCCACGGCGGCCGCATTTCGATGGGGGCGAAATGCGAAAACACCCGTGTGCTTAGATTTAGGTGCACGTTAAAGAACCCCAGGTGGTCTAAATTTCCGGAGTCCTCCACTACGGCGTGCCTCATACTCAGAAAGTGGTTTTGGCACGTAAAACCCCATAATATTTTTATATACCGCGCTCTGCAGTCGCTGCAGACATTCTGGCGGCCGCCAATCTTTCTGTCCACCGCAGTATGGCAGCGCTGGCTTCACTTGAAGAGCTCCCCCACCACTCCAGCAAATGTTTTTTATCTTCGTGGGAAGGAACATGGCACTGACACCGCTGTTCCGTAGCTACCAGCTGTACGTAAGCAAAACGATTCCATGGTGTCTTTTCTCGTTTACATGCGATTATGGCTAGCGAAGTTAACTCTATTCAGATCTGTTGTTCAGTTATGAAGCGTCCAGCTACTAACTGTACACGCTCGAAAGCGAGCACTAGCGTTCCAGCACGACAGTGACCCCGCCGTATATGAAGCCTACATGCAAGCCCTGTTTTATGGCCGAAAAATGCTCAACCCGCCCGCCTGTTTCGCACGCGTTCGCTCGCGTGCGGATATTGTCGCAAAATTTGGTGCACACTGAATCCGCGCGAGCGGTTAGCACACGCACTCGGATTGGGGGACGCGGCCTGTTGGCATCTGACCACCATTCGGCGGAGGAAAGGAGTTCAAGGTTGGCAACTACTTTCAACAGGAGACGACACTGGTATATTTTTACAGATGTGAGTTCAAGTTTCCGCACCACGGGGGAAACGCGATGCTGAACTGTCACATTCTATATTCTTCAACCGCGTGGGTTTCAGTGGCGCGGCCATCTTTGTTCTAAACACTGCACTGTCATCTCATATGCGCCACCATTTGAATAATGTGTTGGAATCGCATCATGTCGCAACATGGGACTTATTCTGGGTCTATCACGTTCAGTGCGCGCTGCATTGGCTGACTCAGCAAAACCGAACGAATCATCCTTCATGCCGCGTTCTACATCCCGCGAAAGTGACAGTATCGCCGAAAGTGATTCGTCCGAGAATCCCCGTATATCGTTATATATAATTGGTTGTGTTCGGCGCGATGGCGCAGTTTCTGCAGTTGTGCTAGCGGCAGCTTGCAAGAACACTCGGCCCACGCACAACTGTCGCGGAATACAGCTGCATAGATCGACAAGTCACGCATCTTCACCACTGAGCAGGCGTCTGCGACTTCGAGTACAGCTTTCTGACTTGCTAGCATTTGCTTGTTCATGACTTTTACTTACTCTGCCAATTTCAAGAATGTGCTTTTAAACACTTTGATGCAGGAAATGCCCTTCTTTTTTTAGATGTATAAAACCACCAAAGACGAAGCGTGGCATAAGAGATGCCTGTTAGAGACTGAATGCTTGCTGCTTGCAAACTTTCCAAACAAAATAGACCCTTAACTGAAGCAGAAAAATGAGAAATGTGCTCAGCTGACTGAAGTTCTTGCCATGCGTAAATGAAATTGCTGTGCATAAGCGGTTGACCCGACGTCGCAAGGAAGTGAAGGTTAAGCAGTGAGTGTGCAATTCATTATGACTGGCAAAAAAAAGAAGAACAATATGTATGTATAATGGCCAAGTTATGCAGTTATTCATCAGGCGTTTTCAAGGAGAATATTTGTATGAAAGCAAATAATTTATATTGCTGATAAGACACCTTATTTCGAGTGAAATCAAACAATTACATTCGTCCTGGGTGGCCAATCTGTTGCCCCTTTGCTACTTAGGCATACATAATTCAGCACTTAAACAACGTACGACCCATTACCAAAGTGCACAAAAATTTATAGTACCACGGCAGACATGCTCCCTCTCTCGGCCATGACAAGAAACAAGGTTGACCGACTTGAGATCGTTTTATGCTGTCAACATTATACATGCGTGTTCCATTTTGATTCGTTTTCTGTATATAAAAAATAAGCTTGCACAGGATCAGTGAACCAGTGGACTGTTGTAAGCTCTACGCAGGCTACTTGAGTGAGTTGGGTAGGGGCTGCGTGTTATGTAGTAACAACCTCGCTAGCTAATGCACATCCATAGTTTAGGCTAGAGGAGGTTAAGGGTTAAATATAGCTGACATTTGTTAGCAAAGTAATGCAAAGAAAAAGAGGATGAGCAAAGACAATGAATAGCGACGACGCTGTTGTTGCGACCGCTTGCTTACATGCGCAGTATTCACGGGAGAGGCGAGAGGTGCTCAGGAAATTAACTTTCATAATTTATAACCATGTGTCTGAAACAGATCGACGCTTACTTCGAACTTAAGGACGCTTACTTCGAACTTGCCTTCATCAAAATAATTCTGAGTTGATAAAAATCAAGAAGACGAGAAAGAAAAAGAGCCGGTGAAGAAAGAAAGAAAAAAACATCGCGCAAGGGGAATCGCTTGCCGCAACGAAGGCGACATTGCGAATACCTAACGAGGCGGCGGGCGCATGCTCGCGGATTAACCGCATATCGCGAGTGGCTCGGTGGACTAAATACCACCACGTGTCGAGAACCGGGAGATGCGAAGGCTCTCGACACCCACGCTGTTTTTCCAGGATGAAGCGTGTGTAACGCCGAGTCATCCGCTCCGTTCTGGCTCGCTTTTGCTTTTCCTGGTCCGGCTCTGGCGTAAGAAGGCGTATTCATTTCCATACACATTGGCATTTTGGGACTTGCCGCGTGGTTTTCTTGCAGAGCTGGGGAAAGAAAAAGAAAATAACAGCGAAAATAAATATGTGCGCGCTCGTTTGTACGTCCGTGTTGAGGCATATCTCGCCGACGGTCCGTTTATTGGTCCTCTTACACTGTAAAATAAATTACACCCTTAAAAGTGAGACAGGGTGTAAGTGTGTCTATAACTCACACCCTTCGGGTGTTATTTAATATAACGGACACCCTAGGGGTGTGCGTTATAGACAGATTTACACCCTTTCTCACTTTTAGGGGCGTAAATTATTTTACAGTGTAGAAGGGCGCAATTGCAGCTCGCAATTTAGTGTAACATGACTCGCATTGCACTGTCTGAAAACGTAGTTTTCGACTCGTGATGCTGCCCTTAAGAACTATGATCTCATTACGAAGGACGACAGTGCCTGTTAAAAAAAAAAGTCAGCAACCGTGTGGCGCCCTAAGGAGATGCGAAACTTTGCACAGATTGGAAATAATCGAGAGACGTCGACATTCTTTTTCTCCCCGGTGAATACTCGTGAGTCTTAAATGGTCAGCGTTCCGTAGGATCGGGTTGGTGGCACAATCGCGTAAAGCTGTGGCGAATTACACACATTCGTTTCTTCTGAAAATTGTCAACAACGAATAAGAAATTGGATCTCACATATTAAGTAGTTCTTTCTTTAAGTTTAAGGTAATCATTTATTAGTACTACCCGTTCCTTCTGCCAACCCGCCGTGGTTGCTCAGTGGCTATGGTGTTGGGCTGCTGAGCACGAGGTCGCGGGATCGAATCCCGCCCATGGCGGCCGCATTTCGGTGGGGGCGAAATGCGAAAATACCCGTGTGCTTAGATTTAGGTGCACGTTAAAGAACTCCAGGTGGTCAAAATTTCCGGAGTCCTCCACTACGGCGTGCCTCATAATCAGAAAGTGGTTTTGGCACGTAAAACCCCAAATATTATATTATCCTTCTGCCAAAATTGGTATATGTCGTGTCCGCCGACAGAGACAGACCGAGGAAGAATAATAGAATAGAATTTTACAGGAAAGACAGAGAGGTCCATCTGAGCTAGTGCGCTCTAGTCTGCTACCGAGGAAGAGTTCTTTATTGAAATACACGGAATTCCCTCACCGTATGTGTAGCGCCTATATTTACGCTGCCTTAATATCCTGTCGATTACCCTCCGTGGTTGCTCAGTTGCTATGGCGTTAGGCTGCTGAGCACGAGGTCGCGAGATCGAATCCCGGCCACGGCGGCCGCATTTCGATGGGAGCGAAATGCGAAAACACCCGTGTACTTATATTTAGGCGCGCGTTAAAGAACCCCAGGTGGTCGAAATTTCCGGAGTCCTCCACTACGGCGTGCCTCATAATCAGAAAGTGGTTTTGACACGTAAAACCGCATAATTTAATTTAATATCCTGTCGATTGCGTACTCCAACGAAGCTGCGTAGCTTATATAAATAGTAGGTAGGCCCTCTTTTCAAGAGCCGCCGATGCCTTCAAGGCTAAGCACAAGCTCCGGCAAATATCTTACGGTGGCTAAATAGCGTTTTCTTTTTTTTTTTTTTCACTCGGCGTCGCAGTGGAAATGCGTTGTACCGTTTCCAGGCTCGGCGACGACACCGGGCAGGTCGGACACATCGTCAGTATTACAATCACAATATTGAAGCTGTGGTATTTAAGGCACCTGCACCCAGGGTTACTCTTATAGCAGCATTACTGTGTAGAGTAGAGGTAGCAGAGCAGAGGTATTGAGGCGCGTTCCTCTCTTAAATCTGGCGAGATAAACACTGGCGGGCCACATAGTTTTGTCGAACACTACGTAAGCAAGCCTAACTGGGAATATAGAGCTTGTCCTGTGGACGCCCCATTAAGTGGGCGGGATTTAAGCACTGAGTGACATCAATGGCGCTGCGGCAACATGCTCCGCAAGGTTATCATAATTTTAATACGTGATATTTGGATCATTTTTTCCCCCTTCAGGCGACGTCAGCTACTCATTTTCCCACAGAACAAATATATGCTGAATTGAAATAACAAGCCGTCACTGAACAAAAGAAAGGTAACAAGAACAAAAGCGTTAGCCATGTGACGTAAGTGCGCTAAGAAAGCGTTCATGATGGAAGGCAGCGCGAAACTGAAGGGAACACGGGAGCAACGTAACAGGAAATGCGAGAACTTACTTCAAGCGAATTTAATCCGGAAAACGCATGAAACGCAGAAGAAAAACACACGCCACGTGCCATGCGCAAAGCACCACTAATCCAACACTGTCCTGCGCAGCCTCTAAATATCTTAATTCCCTTCTTTTAAGGGTAGTAGAACGGTGCTCTCAGACAGACTAACTCATCACGTTGCATTTGTGCGGCCCCGGGTTACGATGAGCTGTGCAAGTATTATGAACATATGGCGTGCACCCGCACTGGGGTCCATGTCAGCTAGGCCTATCAATCTGCTTGTTGAAAAACAGTTGACAGAAGTCACATAAAACACATTGGAACGTGAAGTCATCTCGCGCATATTTTGGAACACTCACAAAGCAGGTCACGTAGAACACAGCGGAAGTAAAACCAGCTCCACGTAGATACAATAAAGACAAATCGCAGCAGATGTCACATAATGATACACTAAACATATAAAGCACGAAGTCGTGCGACCGAAATTCACGTGCGGTCGGGCACAGGAAGGAATACAGGCTGCAAGCAATAATTTCGGACATTATTACTCCGTTCCAGGAATCTCTGTCGGGCCACTAGCGCTCGCCTTCGTAATATTTCTGTTCACCACGGGCCTAGGATACATTTAGGGCTTAAGGACCTGCGGTCTATTGCCCAAAGTTATTGATTATCTCCATGGGGCACCCGCCGTGGTTGCTCAGTGGCTATGTTGTTGGGCTTCTGAGCACCAGGTCACGGGATCAAATCCCGGCCATGGCGGCCGCATTTCGATGGGGGCGAAATCCGAAAACACCCGTGTACTTAGATTTAGTTGCACGTTAAAAAACGCAGGTGGTCGAAATTTGCTTGCCTCATAATCATAAAGTGGTTTTGGCACGTAAAACCCCATTATTTAGGCTCCACAGTGTGGGGTGCTGGAAGGAAAAAACTGCTTATGATTTTGGGTGGTAAAAAATAAAACGATTGGGTAAGAGGGCGACGCCGATATTGACTGGAAAAAGAATCAGGGATGTGTGGACTTCAGGCTAGTCCGCTATCGCTGAAAAAAAAAAAAAAACAGCAACACTTTTGTTGTTTGTGTTTCCCGAGGTGCTGCGCCCAGTGTCAATGTGCAAATCTGGTGTATGTCATTCGGCTGGGAGGGTACAACGATTGTCAAGACCAAGCAATCGCTGACGCTGGTTCGCACTTTGAACAACTGAAACTGAACCATTTCGGAACGTCGACTTCCTTCATAGCCGTTGTGGTAGAGGGCGACAAAGGCATTGTTGGAATTCTCGAAGAATAAAAAAAACCTGCATAACACAAATGGTTTTAGTCTCGCATATATCGATGTAATTTGTGACGTTGTGCTGTGATCGTATGCTGAGAACGTATAACAGCTGTCATCGCGGTGTCTGTGCTCTCTCTCTTCCTCTATTTTCCAGCATCTTGCTTTCCTGAGTCTATTAGCAGCAAAGCCATATTTTATATTCTGGTTAACCTTCGTGCATTTATCCTTTCTTTTGGTTACCAAGCCACGTTGGGCTATACCAGTCAACGAAAAGGCCCGTGAATGCGCTTATGACGCGCGGAAAACCTCAGCGTAAATAAATGTAGCCCCGATCAAAGACAACATTGGCACGATTGAGAAGGTTTTGGCGTCGAAATGGCGACACGAATGGGGCTCTAACACAATGACAGGCACCACCTGACTAAACCCGTGCTTGGCTTGGCACAGTTTATTGAAGTTATACTGTGCCGACTTTGAATAGGGGCGCACTAACCTGTTGCACAATATTTTATTCGAAAAAAAAAAACAACCAACATGCAAGAAATGCCACGGACGTTTGACAGTAATGCACATTTTAACTACGTGTCCTCATATAACAACACAAAGAGGAAAAAAACACTTCCGCGAATTATAAAAATCCCACACGTCCCTGCACCCCACTTTGACTTTATATATGAAGTAGTAAACATGTTGCCCTGGCGGAAGTTCTAACCATTTTAGACGAAACTGGCTTATTGAATAATCTTCAAAGCAATGCAGCATTTGCCGCTTACTCCCTAACACCTTGTGGATGACGCAGCGTAGCCTGAGCAGCTTTTGCGCCCATAAACCCAACCCAACTTAAGTTTTCTTGTTTCGCTTGCTCTGCCTTTCTCGCATGGATAGTCTATTCGGGTAGCTTCCTTGTTCTTTGAATCTTTCCGTCCCCTTTCTTTTACAGATTTGTGTCTAATTATTTTGCTTACTTCTGAACCATTTAGTTTCATTTTTTTGATGTTTGTAGAATATTCGGCTATTTGATGGTCCGTTTTTCTCAGATTTCCAAAATCCAGCGAATAACATATTTATACGACATCAAGCACGTCAAGATTTTGTACTTGCTGATCAATACGTTAAACATTTATACTATTTAGTTCTGGATTTTATGGAAAAATATATGTGTACAAGTGCGACCAGCTGCACAGCGATAGCATTGACAGGTGCGGGGTTCTATAAGGGAGCACTGTTGCTACCCGTCAGCTACTTTCTTGTCCAGAAGTAATGATGATGATGACGACTTTAAAGGCAGTTGCTGCTACCGACCAAGAATCGGGCGTATTTCAGAAAGTTATGAAGTTAGAAATCTCTAATTGCGATAACCAAGTGAAAGCGAATCGAACATAGAGATCTGTTCTTGAACAGTCATCCCGATGAATGAAGAAGAGACGATGAGTCAAGAGCAAAGTGACCTACGAGATTAACAATTTAAACGACCTGATTCCCATATGAATTGCTCTACGGCGATGCATGTATCCCTCTGGGAGAACACAGCACAGAAACCCCGTGTAACGACAGCACAGCAGAGTTTAGTTGCAGGCCGAACTGTCACTGTGTGATTTGCAAGGTCCTTTTACCCAGTGAGGAGAAACAACGGCAGTCTAGTAGGTAATCAATTGTCAATTCATTGCAAAAGTGGCAGAAAGAAGAAATCGCCTTACCAGATCGATGCGTGCATAAATTTATGGGCGGGACTCGACAACGCGGTATCGTCAATGTGGCTTTTGTATATTCGTATTTCACAAACGTTCCTGCTCCAAGGAAACTTTAAGTCCTACAGTTCAGCGGAGGATATTAAACTTGATTTTTATTTGGCGTCAAGAGGGTGCACCTTCGAAATATGACCGTCGTTGACGGTCGTTGGAAATCTGACCATCGTTGGATGCCTGACCGTCCTTGGAAGCCCGTCGTTGGAAGGAGGGAAAAGGAGAGCAAGGCAAGGCAAGCCTTAGCTGAGACTGTCCGCCACTTCGTTGAAAAATAGACCTTTGTGCCCACGTACCCATGAGTAACCCTCATACTCGGCATATCACGGGCAGCCTGTGAGTATAAAGCTCTTAATATGTACGACTCACCAGAGAGAGAAGCGTAATGATAAAGAATATGTGATTTTCAGCGCGGTTGCAGTGGAACAGTGCAGCTTACGCAAGCCTAAAACAATAGCCTGGGAGCCGAGCAGAAAATTATCGAGGGAAACTAAATGGACGATGATAAAAAGTTCCGTTCGCAAAGAGTTCCTTCTTCCATTTCTTTAATAATAATAATAATAATAATAATAATAATAATAATAATAATAATAATAATAATAATAATAATAATAATAATAATAATAATAATAATCCCCATCATCAGTATTATTATTATTATTATTATTATTATTATTATTATTATTATTATTATTATTATTATTATTATTATTATTATTATTATTATTATTAGTGGCTAAGGCCTTTAGCGATGTCATCCCGGCCACGGCGGCCGCATTTCGATGGGGCCGAAATGGGAAAACACCCGTGTGCTTAGATTTAGGTGCACGTTAAAGAACCCCAGGTGGTCAAAATTTCCGGACTCCTCCACTACGGCGTGCCTCATAATCAGAAAGTGGTTTTGGCACGTAAAACCCCAAATATTATTATTTAGCGATGTCGAATTCGTATAGGTGTCCGACAAAGCACGCCCGGACGAAAATAATAGTGTTTATGAGCGGAAGCTTGCAGGTTGTTGCTTTGCTCAACCCATTGGATTTGTTATAAGCAAAAACAAATAAGAAGACGAAGAAAAGAACTGCGTGCATGCGACATCGTCGTCGTCGTCGCCGGTGGCGCTGGCCGCACACGCACGGGCTACAAGCGTCCGGGCAGGAAGGAAGGCGCCACACCGGCGTGTCCCCCCCCCCCTCCCCTAATGTTTGCTCAGGTGAGAAGACGGGGGAAGGAACAGCAAATAAGAACACGCACACACACACACACACACGCACAAAAGAAGGGGGCAGAACGCGAGCGGTAAGAGAAATATTAACCTAATGAAAAAAAAAAAAAACTTGCCCACGAAAAAGCAAGTGAACGCCGCCGTTTCCGGGCAAAGTTCGAGCCAGGCGCGCACTTTTGAACGTGTTCGTCTCTTGTCTTTCGGTATATATCGCTGACGTCGTCTGCGCGTATACAGCTCCCCCCCCCCCCCCCCCCCCCCGCCTCCCGCCGCGCGGGCAGGATTTTGGAATGAGAGCGCAAATGTCGCGTATACGTAAAAGAGATCCGCCAGGCCGCAGAAAGAGAGCAAAGAGGCGGCACGTTTTTTTTTCTGTGGCAAGTCTGGTTTGCTTTGTAGACTTTTCTTCTTTAAAGCAGTGGTAGCTCGGCGACGCCGAGACGCAGAGGAGAGTTCGATAGCCGTAGACATAATCTATTTTCTTTTTTTTTTTTGCGTTACGGGTTTACCTTCAGTTTTCGAAGTGTTGACTTATTCATGTTATTTCCGCAGGTCTCTGTCGGAAGCGCTTTACATCAATCATATCCTCTCATCTCTCCTTTCCCTCGCCCGCTTTTTTTTTTGTCGGTGTTGTCATTCACATCTCACTCCTGATTTAAATATCCGAACTCATCTGTATACTCGTTGATGTGGAATTTCCCGTCTTTGTCCCGGCTCGGTGCCGCGCTGTTCCCGTGCATGCTCGCTGATGCCGTACTTCGAAGCGTCGTCATTTTATGGGTGGTCTTTGCGCCAACGCGCATTACATGTGCTGTACCTTACATTGTACTTTTCGTTCATACCACAGTTGTAAGCGTGCCTACGGGTGAATAAGTTTCCTTGTCAGACCTTTTTCGTGCTTACACACAGGCTTCCCAAAAAACTTCCGGTTAAGCCCTCTGGAAGGCAAGTTACAATAGCCTGTAAATTTACAGAACTCTCCAGCTGGCATCAGTTTTGCTGTGAAATCGTAATGTTCTACATGGTGAACTTTATTGTTGAGTGCAACAAAGAAATCCAGTACATGAGATCGACACGTGCCGCTCTTTCTTTATATCTAAACACATAGAGAATATGTGCCTACAGTAAACTACGCGCAATATGCTTCCGCTTGACTAACTTGACTGCCACAAATGCATGACCGGAAGTTTTCTGGGGTCTTGAGCCCACTGCTGCCACAGCGTGGACAAAAAAAGGTCTTATCCTTCCTGCGGCCAACCATCGCCGATTCCGAAGGTAGCCCCATGCCACGTACGTACGGATATCAGAGCGTTAGCTGCCACTAGGGAAGGGTGGAGAAGACTTGCGCTATCTCATATCTACAATTAAATTATTGACTACGCGATGCGATGCACGCGACAAGCGTTTCTAGTCGGTAACATGCACGAAGAAAGGACATGTCAGGTTCTTGTTCTCTTGCGCGCGCCTGTGGCCTAAAGGCTAGGAGGACCTGGCTGAAATCCCACTGTTGGAGACAACGTAATGTTTCTTCGTTATCGTGCGAATGAGTCTTAACTGGCCGGACGTGCGAAGAGAAAATGAAGGAAAAGGAAGAATCGGAGAGTTTTCGCACAACCCCCTCCCGTGACACACGAAACGTTGGGCAGCGCGCACGTAACTCATCCCAGGCTGCTGCGCGGCATCCTCGTATGCCGGCACCCTTCGGACGCAGGTGCGTAGTGCAAATCGCCGTCGCCTCCCCATCTCCTCCGTCAACAACGGCGTCGAGTCTCGCTTTCGCCGGAGTCCCTCTCCGCCGGGCAGCCAGTGTAGGACGCGCGGAGTGCGACCGAAGCCGACGTGGCTCGGCCTCGTGTCGCGAGAACCGGCGGACGGGACGGACCGACCGACCCGGTGAGGAGGACGGCGGCTCGTCGGGGACATAAATCGGAGGCTCGCGATAAGCAGCGCACGCCGCTGGCGCGGGAGGGAGAGGGAGTCGCGGAGACGGGCCGATGGAGCCGCGCGGCAACAACAGCGCGGCGTCGGTGAGCGGCCTTCGAGGAGCGTTCGCGGCACGGACGCGCTGTTGTTGCGTTCCCTCGCGCCGCGAGGGGGGTCCACGGAGGGCCCCGCGGCTTTTTTCTCGGCGGTGCAGATAGTTGCGCTTTCGCCTCACGGAGACGCGTGGGCGCTTCCGAACGCGAAGGATGCCGCCGCTGGCTTCTTCTGCTTCTCCGTCTTTGAGGGACGACTTCTTTCTTTCTTATCTCCACTTTGTACGCTTCTCTTTCGCAGCTCCTTCGTTCCTTTCCTTCCCGCCGGGCAGCGACGTCGGCTATATGTACGACGAGAGGTAGATCGTCTGCGCGCCATCTTGTCTCCTTGTTATTGTTTTGTCTGCGAGGCACGGCTTATCCTTCTAGTGCTCGTTTATGGCGCGCGGTGACGATGAACTACTCGCGAAGGAAGGTTCGTTGTTTATCCTCTTCGTTACTGTCTCTCTCTAGGATTTTTTTTTCGTATACAGCAATACGAGCATTCGCCACGACTCCTTTCTCTCTTCGCTAATACCATAGTGTCTTTACGCTCTACGGCGGTATCTTGTTTGCTGTGCGCCTCTTTTCCTCTTGGTAATTGGTTGACCGCGGGTTCTTTTGAGTTCGTTCCGCCAGCCCACTCGCGCAAACTGATGGCACGGGTGGCAAGCACCAGATTGCATCCACGTAGATTTGTGACTGGCGATGCAGATGCTGCGTGACCTCTGCGGCTCATGAGTATCGGGTTTAAACTTTCACTCTTCGATGAAAGCTAGAAAATCTTTTCGGTTTCCAGACTTGATGTTTCTTTGTAGAATGCAAGTCGAAGGCGGTGTGGTAAGCGGTATGTTCCGAAATATATGTCGACCATATCTGCTGTTCATTCTACTGGTCGTTAAATATTTTCGATAAGCGGTCCGCAGGAGTCTGCTAGTTTACGATCTGGAAAGCGCTGAATAACTGTCATGCCATCCCGCTTTCGCAGAAAAACACCTAATCGACGAGAGGAGCTTGTAAAACTGCGCTTTTTCGCGCACTTTTTGCTCGGAATAACGTGATCCTAATAATATTGTGAGTAAACGAGGAATCATCGGAAAGTGCGTGCGTTGTTATGTATTCTGTGCCATTCTGTATTTTGAAACACTTCAATGCCAAATTAATGACGCGTCTATTCTCTTAGGTGTCGCATATGCATACGTCAAGCAAAAAGCTTGGCCTGGCAAAGCAGAACTCGGGTCATTTCTAAGAGTTTGATGAAACGTAAACCATAAACATAACACAGTATTCCATCTTGACTAATAACCTTGAAACTACAAAACGAACGTCTCTTACGGCTGTCATCTGTCATCGGCTGTCATCTTACCGGCCAACTGATTGAACGAGTTACCCAAGAGGAGGCTTTAGCTGGTAATGCTGGTCAGACTAGAATCGTTCTTTATTCCGAAGTTCATATGGGCTTCGGCGTAGATGGTCATCCATATAGATAGCGTTGTCGACAAAGCGCTCTCAGCTAAATAGGTGAAACTGCATCATCAAATAACAATTGTTCCTATGATAACCTGTCACAGGAGACTCTCTGAAGCATCGACAGTTTCTGCATTTATGACAGTCCTTTGCATACATATTTTTATAGCGGGCGGATGTGCGCTTAATGTTCCCGTCCTCAGCGTATCAAAGTACTGTGCGAAATTTGCGAAACCCAAGAGAAACCTAAGCGCAACAAAGGAAAAACTGACAAGAAGAAGCACGCAGGACATTGCGTTAGCTGCAACTAGCATCTCCCGACCTCACCCCGCAGTCTTTGCACATTGGAGGCGTCGCCAAATGCTCAACCATCGTCGCTGAGACCTGTTCTTTAAACAGACACTTTAAACATCAGGGAACTCGCGTTCATTCTCTAATATTTTTCTCCCTGGCTACATGGGTATGTAGGAGTGCCTACACGCATGCATTTACGGTTGCCATAGCTTTCAAAAAATGCTCGAACTACGCCAGTTGTCTCCATGAACTGCGCGTCACAGTTTTACACATGGTGCTCCGCAACTCGTAGCTTTTACTCACATATATAGCGAAGGCAAAAAAAAAAAAAGCAATCCGAGCATGAGACTTGAAGTATGCTCTTTTCCGATATAGCTGTACACGAGGTAGCCAGCAGAGATTTCCGATCGCTATGCCTAAGTACGGCGTGTGCGTGTCGAATCTCAAAAATGTGAGATTTTACGTGAAAAAAAGCGCCGGGCATTTCATAAGCGCGTGAAACTAAGCGCGATCCTACGCATAATTAACCTTAGGGATCACAAGTACTCGTTTACGAGGTGCAGCTGTCAATCGCACGTGGTGAAAATTGTCAGTGGTCAAAGGAAGCGCGTAAAATCGAAACGTGCGCATTCGGCGGTTAAGCTTTCCCGCATGACATCAAGGCGGAAACGGCGAGCTTCTCCGCACTGCTTAGAGTCAAGGCAGCCAAGAGACAAGAAAATGGGAAACATAGCAGAAAAGCGACCGAGAGAAAAGAAGAAGAAAAAGAAAAAGACAGATGATAAAAGAGGCAGAACCCACCGGTCCGGACAGGACTCCGAACGATATTGAACACACAGAAAAAAATATAATAATGAACGAGCAGGAGAGCAGGAGAGAGATAGCTGCCACCCCGACCGCTTCCGACGTGGCCTAACCTTCCTGCGCCGTGCCGGCCCGCTCTGCACTCCCCGGGGGTAGATGGTGAGGGCTTGGAGCGCGTGCGCTGCTCTCGAAAGCGCAACGGCGCCTTCCCTGCCCAGCGATTCAGGCGTACGGAAGAGAGAGAAAACGAGAAGGAGAGAGACGGCTGGTTCATTCAGAAAAAACTGCGCCGGTACCTGGCACGTAGTACGCCAGGTCGGCATCGCCGCAGGCCCGTTCACGTTGGGCAACCGCGCTGCTGCGTGTACTCACTATCTGCGGAAAGGCTTGCCAGCTACAAGCTGCATTTTCGTCGTAGTTCGTTTTTTTTTTTTTTCGTTCGCTCCAAAGACGACGGTGTTTTCGACGTCGATAACTGCTGCGTTCGCTTGTCGCGAATCGCTGAGACCTGTTTCTAACGGCTCGCTGTCGCGACGAAGAAACGTACTTGAGGCGCGTCTCGTAGCGCGAACTAGGCTAACGCAGCTCCTCATCGATTGTAACGAATGGATCGAGTCTCTCGTTCTATCGTTGGCCGCGCAAAGGTGCACATAGGCACGGCAAGCACCGCTCTGTAGGCTGGCTTACTCCGGTTACCGGCTTGCGCTTTACTTTCTGACTGAACAGTGCTTGCAGCGGAAGTTCCGTGTTTATCTGCATACATCGATATCTGCAGGACAGTCGCAGGCGATGGCAGATACATTTCTGCGCAACGAAGACGACGAAGACCTTTAGCGCGAGCGGTACTGGCGACGCTGTATACTGGCTACTGTTTGGATCGCACCGCTGGCGCGATCGGTTGTTGGGAACTCGGCGCTGACGCCCGTGGCTGTACCTGGGTCGCAAGCCCCAAGGGTAGCGTTGGCCTGGCGGCCTGGGGTACAACTGGAAGCATCCGAAGGTCCCGGCAAAGCATGAGTCGACTGGTAACAACAAAACAACTTGTTTATTTTAACATTGCAAAGAGTTGGCGGTCAGGTTGACCGAAGTAGAGAGACGGGAGAGCACTTTACTCAACAGAAGAAATCGGAGCCCTCCTTTTGGCGTCCGGGGGCAGCTGTCTTTATACTCTCGCAGTTGAGGGCAAGAAGGAACCCCTCAATAGACGAGCACGTGAACGTACAATGTCGTAGCGCTGTCGTAGCACAATGTCGTAGCACAATGTCGTAGCACTGCCGGTCGGGCACAATGACTGTAATGAGAGGGTGATCCCTGCTTTCGCATCGCCTGGTTCGGGCACAATGACTGGAAGGAGAGGGTGATCCTTTGCGGTCGCATCGCCGCAGTCGCGCCTGGAAACACCTGGCGGGGAGCGTTGCGGCGACGACGATCAGGCCAAAATGTCTGCCGCCCCGCCGCAGTCGCGCCGGCAAAACCACGTGTCGCAGGCGAAACGCAACACTACACGAGATACGCTGCCCTTGTGAATGCAATCTGTAAATAGTCTCGCACTTGTTTCCTTTCATGTACAATTATTAGCGCCATGGGGACGATAAGTGGTACGTTCCATTAACGGAAAGCGTGCAAAAATGAAGTGTTCGAATACGGTTTCAATCGGGGTGTGAAGATTTCGGGTGAGATGTGGACAGATGCGACTATAACCGCATTACTCGTTCTTAAGGAAAACATGTCGCTATGCGTCTACTTGGAGAAATCGCACAATATCGCGCCTTGTTCCTTGAGTCGTTTTTCGGGCATCGGTGTTTACAATTGGTGGCTGCGGTAACGAAGTTTTCGGATAAGATCGTGGGGCGTTTTACGATTGTGCTTGGCTGTTTGAGGCATCGACCTGTCGTTTAAAAAAAAAAAAATATATATATATATATATATGTATATATATATATATATATATATATATATATATATATATATATAAATTCTAGAGCTGTAAGAATGAAACTTCAGGAATACGAAGACAAAGGAGGACACAGTATTTTGTCGATTCAACTGCACCACATTTGCATATGCTTGAATAATCCTGTGCTGTTATCTTTAGGAAGATCCCACCTGGGACATAACGCACGGTAACGTATGCAATGCCGCACAAAACTTTATCATTCCCGCGGGCTGGATTGCTAACATTATTGTTCTTTTTGTTTCTTTCTTTCTCAATTTGGTAGGTTGACTCACATACCTGCTTTTTATTTATTTGTCGCTCCTTTTAAATGAAACAGAGAAATAATATCACCTACATTCGACTGTTAAATCAAACGGCTTGTTTTCTGCAGTTCGTCGTTTCATTTATTGAGCGTTAAATATATACTCATCGCATCTTTTTCCTGCGCCGCACTATTCTTGGACACTCGACTTGGCGGCATCGAGCCTTAGCTTGAGGCCATCATCATAATCATCACCATCATCATAATAATCATCATCAGTAGCAGCAGCATCTTCAGCAGAATCGGGGAATTTCCCATTCATCGTCTCCTCATCGCATGCCGCAGCTTGACGTATACTCTCACCTTAGGATCTCGGAGCTTGCGATGCCTCGTGCCGGCGACGTTGCTTTCATCGGCATCTGCACGCAGACAGCTTTCGCTCCTTTTCATTTTATTATCTCTTACTGCAAATAGTTTCGTTTACCTTCAGTTTGGCGACCCTTGTAGCGCGCGCAGTCATGTCAGTTTCGGTTGACATGTTTCTCGTCGGTGCTCGTTTTGCGAATGTACCTCGAGTGCGCAACTTCACGTGAACTACGGCGTACGCCTTGTAATCAAATGAGGCGTCATTCACGCGCGCGCCTCAGAGTCTACTCCCCGTCCCTCGAGAAGCGACCCTGTAACTCGCTGTCGACAGTAAGAATAAGCAGGAAAATAGCCATGCAGACCTATAATGTCCAAGGCACCCGTAGGCCACCAGCTGCGAGAGTCGTACGTGCTTAGTGTAGAACTCGAACTCAACGTTATCTCACTGCTGCTCTGAGCAATATTTACCTCGGGCCATTCGCATTACTACTTAAGCCGTGAAATATGTCTAATAAGGGTTGTTGTAACATCTTATGAATCAAGCTTTCAATTTGTAACCTTGCAATAGCAACAGGACAAGGTTATCATTTTGTGCACCACTGAAGCGTATACGCAAACGGCTTGCAAATAGGACTTGTGAAAAATCCGGTAAGAAAATGTATTTCTGAAGATCTGCGCTAACAAACTAAGACGATTTTTTTAGAGGTCGTAATAGATGTAGTTTGGAGAACTGCGAGACTTTTTTTTTCTGCACATAGTTGTGGTGTCGTAAACGTGGCACGACAATTCCTTGAAATTTACTGTCTTTTCGCGGCCATTGTGAGACCTTTGAATGCTTTTATACTAAATAGCGTTATGCTGTGACGACGCGTTAGAATTTGGCTATCTCATTTAAACGCTACAGATTTTGCTGAAGCCAGTTGAGTGCTTCAGAAGAGCTTCAGTTTGGCCTAGTTGGTGTTTACTGCATATCATATTGACCGCAAATAAAGACGGGGACAGCGAGAGAGAGCACATAAACAACACGGGCGGTATGTTGTTTACGCCCGTGTTGTTTATGTGTTCTCTTGCGCTGTCCCCGTCTTTATTTGTGGTCAATATGATAACCAGTTGAGTGGTTGCCTGACGAGGATGTTTTTTTTTTTCGTTTCACACTTATTTCTACAGGAATATCTTAGTTGGCATATTGTTTTGGTGTTGCAAGGATGTAGAACGCATTTCAACCATGGTCACGGCAAAAATGTTATCCGTCGTCGATGGTTTGTACACAGTTTTTTTCTCTCTCTCTATTTCTCTTTTTGCAAAATCACATATCGTGCAGTGGTAATAAGATCCGCCCGCCCACGCTTTTCATACATGCTTCCGAGATCGGCTCGTGTTACGGACCCAGCTACGAACCCGACGGTCCAGTTTTGATTTGTATGTTGCCATAAAAGAAATTTTGAACGGAACTAGCCAGAATGGGCAATTTAGTTCGAAAGGAAAATCGGTGGTCGTCGCCACTGTTCAACTTGCACGCACGTTTGTGAATAGGCGATAACTCGACGGTGTTAAACGTCGCCAAGTTGCTCACGAAACGTTGACTGAAGACGCAGCTTGCACGGGCGTCTCTGGTCCATGCGTCTATGACACTCGCGCCACACATGCGGATTTATGGCGAGAGCACGGACTTGCAGAGTGCTTGCTACTAGCCGCGTTTACACGAATGCGACAACTGGCGAACCGCATCGCATCACATCGTCTTTCAGGTGCATCGCATCCGTGTTCTACAGGTCGGCCATTCTTCTGCAGTTCTGCTACGCCTGCTTAAGCAATACAAGACGGCAAAAAAAAAAAAAAATAAAACGAGGGGAGGGGCCTTTACATCGTCACGTAGCTCCAACTAATCTGCGTCGGCGTACAGCGCGCGCGCAATATTCTCTGCGCGGGCGGAAGACGAGGCATGACGGCTCTATATACGCCGCATGAGGCCGCGGATCCAGCAACGCGGAACAAGAGCGCCCAAGGAGGAGGAACCCTGATCGCGAACCACGCGAGAAGACGCGCGCGCACACACAACCACTTTAGGTTTTCGCGGCACGCTCGTCGCTAATTCGAGCAGGCCCCGTGTACACGTGCTGGTGGTGGTGGTGCTCGCAAGCGTGTCGAGCCTTTCATTTCATTATCTTTACCCACCCCTCCCCGCTCCTACCACTGCTGCTCCGCGATGAGCGCGCCGTCGTTTTCGGTTATTGCACGGTTCGTTGAACGACCCGTGCGTCTTTGTGATACACGCCGCCTACTTCTGCTTAGCGCTTGTCGTGGACGCCGCGGGGCCGCGAGTGTGCCCGGTGCCCGCATGGTCGTGCGTCTAGCGCCCTTCGTTTTCGAAGCAGTCAGCTAAGGAAACTTGTTTTCGTACCCACGTGTCACAGTGACGTGGCGCAGGAAGGGCAGCTGCCGAGCGTGACGTCATGAAGACGCCGCGGCACCATCGTCACATTGTGTGCGAGAAAAAGAAACGGGACGGCAATGCTGACTGGAGTGGATACGCATAGCGCAGACAAGATTTATAGACGCATATAGTAAAAATTTCAAAACCTTCTTTGCTAAGTTTGCTGTTAGGAGCGAGGAAGAGCGATGAGTTGACGACGTATTCACCTGCTCCTTTTGCCTATATGCTACGTCCGTTTGCTTACAAACATGTAGCTTGCCCTGACCGTGCCCTCCGAGACCTTCAATGCCCGCGCGGTAAAGGTCTCGAAGTCCACGCGTTAACACTCGTGAATGCGCTTGAGGCTGGACAGTGGACGCTCACACGCTGCACGCCCAGGGGCACGTTCATTCTCACGATGACGGTGCTGATTAGTTGCGCCGCTCGTATACCTAGCACTTCTGCGGCACGTAATTGTGAAACAGAATACAGGCTTCGCATTGCAAATATCGATTTGGCCTCATTCCACGTGAGCCTTGTTTGCCCTCGTGTTGTTTCATCTGAGGCTTAATAGTTGTTTAATAGTTACCTAATAGTTAAGTGAAGATAGTTACTTTCTGTCGCATCACACGCGGACGAAGCGAGACAGACGTTGCCGTTCTGAACGCCGCAAGATGCACCAGACGTGCGTTTGTAGAGGGCACCCAGCGCGCACCAGAGCTCGCGGTCGGCCGCGTTGGTGGCCAAGGCAAGGAGAGATTCGCCCCGGGGTATTCGGGTGCGTGGGCAGAGCTCGTCGCTTTACGGCACCGGCCCTGCCCGCGTTGCACTGCAGCGACCTTGTACGATGTGCGAATCTTTCGCAAGACTCAGCGGCTACTCTATCGAAATGTTTTTCCTGCTCTTGTCGTCTCCGCGCAGTAGTAGCGCGTGTCCGTGCAATAAAGTGATTTTACATTCTAGAAGGCTGCTTTAGAATTGGCGCAGATCGCAAGCGTGCGCTTTTTAAAACCGGGGATTTTCTTTCCGAAAACAGGAAAGGCTGGCGCGCACATACTGGTAGATACACTTGTGTACAGAGTTGACAAGGTGAATGGAAAGAGAACGCGAGGATAACTGGAGACAATTTGTAAGAGCGGAAGCAACTTGGCTTCGTGTACGGCTCGCGAGGAGGCTTTGCCAGAAAGCAAAGACAGAGTAACATGTCATTCGAAATTCAAAAAAAGCAAATAAAGCAAAACAAGCCTTGTTTTTGTCTACAACGTCCGTAAACGCATACTTTTGTCTACCTCAGTGTCCACAAGCGCACTCGCGAGATAGATATAATCTCGACCGGGTGAGGTGTGCCTTCACCCCAGGACTCAGGAAACGACTACGAAGCCGGGCATAGTGAGCATGAAAAAGAGTGGAAAAGATTGTATTCACTTCATTGGTACATGCGATGTGACTCTCATCTGAATCTCGAGCGGTCTTATTGACAGGTTGGGCAGCGCGGCCTTAAATAACATCTGGCGGTCCTGTCGTCGTCGACGTCTTCTTCCGGAGCCTGTCTTTCCCTTTTTCCCACCCTTGGCGACAGCTCGGGTAAAAGCGTGACGTCGTCTTGACGTTCGGTTTCTGCTTCTATCATTTTGTGTCAGCTTGTGGAGAAGGAGGTGGCATCGATTCGGAGAAGAGTGCAATTATATTGACGTGGGGAAGCCCGTTTGAATGCTTCGCACACGTGATAGGTCGACCATAATATAAGATTATTAGGAGTGTCGAAGGTGTCGCATTGAATTGAACAGTGAATGGGTGTACGAGTATCTGAAAGGTGAAAACATTTTCTTCGGCTCAAGAAGGTGCAGGCGGCTGGCTCAGTTGCGCACTGGTCACAAGGGGTTTCACTTCACGACGACCGAGAATAGAACGATGACATAGCTTTCGTTCTTCAGCGGTTCAAGCAAGCGTGCAGCCCAAATAAACCAGTGCTTCATCAACAGTGACCTTCGTAATGCACCTACGAGGCCTCCGCGCGCGAGCGCGAACTCACCGCGTCTTTGATCGTGGTGATTGTAGGATTCAGTGATCGCGACTTCCTTTCTAATGGCGGGTGTTATGTCTTTTTCCGCAGGCAGTTGCCAGCCTGTCCTGACTCTTTCGTTAATACTTTTTCACTTAGTGTAATAAGAGCGCTAACATGACTGCGGAGAAAGGCGCACAAATAATCCCCATGCAGTTGAAAGTCTTCGGGAGCTGTTCAGTGCTACGCCCATGTAGGCGACGTGCAGTATTGGGCCGCTGACCCGGAATAGGTCGAACCACCCGAAGTACCAAGAACCTCAAGATGAATAAAGGCGTCACTTTCTAAATGGATTACTTGGGCCACATATTTTTTTACATCATGATCGCATGTTCCTAAACATGAACTTCAAGGTGCGGGCACCCTCAGCGGTATCCCTAAATGTCAGTTATACACTGCTGCCTCTGTTCTGAGTATAACCTGGCCCAGGAAATGAAGCTAGAAATGGAGGCAGCAGCCAATCAGGAGGTCAATATTCTCAGATGCACGCGTGCGTGTGGATGCGTCACGCAGAGCTCGGGAACTCGAGTCCATATTCGAACGCAGTAATTCGAAACGGAGCGTGGCCCACGTGTTTCCACTCCGCCGCCTAATTAATTTGAAACCGAGCTGATCACTACGCACTGTACTTACAGGGATGTTCGTTAACGTTGTGCGGCATCAGACGTACTCGCGCTACTTCAATTAGTCCGGCGGCTACCGCCTTTCTCAATAGCAGGGAGCCGCGCCTTGAGCAACCGCCACGGCCGTTCGTTGTGGCAAACCACTTGACCGCCACACCAATGCGCGCTCACGCCTTCCGAAAAGGAGGACCCCTTTCGCTACCACAACTCTCGCGGTAAACCACAGCGCGGCAGCGTAGTTCGGTAATGCACGGTCATCGTCTGGCAGGAGTGCGCGGGGTCAAGAAACAAAATTGCCCGGTTACTAACTACTCACGCCCCCCCCCCCCCGCCCCCTCGTCCGAGCCACGGGGGGTCTCGATATTTCTTTTACTTTTTTCCTATGCAGACGCCGAGGTACAGTTCACCCTAAGCAAGAACAAAATGTGCCGAAAGAGTGCGCCTGCGAAGGGGTACGCCAGCTCGGAGGGCATACGAACAGGCGATGATGCAGGTGCGCTCGCTCCAGGCTCAGCGAGGAAGGGAGTGTGTAGACGGCGTGTGGTGAGAGAGGGAAAAGGGGGTGTGCCATTTGCATATTTCAATTAGCGCGCGGTCGCTTTATTGCCAGGCCGTAGCAGGCGCAGCAGCCGCCGGTCAGCCGGTCCAGAGGCGAGGTCCGGCTAATCGCCGGTACACCCACGCCATCCTCTGGACGCTCCTCGTTCTCTCTCTCTCTTTCTTTTCTTTCGTGTTCCTTGCCTACCGCTTGCTCTGCGGGCAGCTTTAGGCGGGCGAGGAAGCGCACCGGTGTAGAACTACTCCGCTCTCGCTGGCTATTCCTCGCATCACTCGTTGAATTCTTCTACTTGTTCTTCGTCTTATTCTTACTTTTATTTTTGCTCTCAGTGCTTCACGGTTGCGCAGGCCGTGCGTAAAGATATCGCTGCGGCGTTTCGAAGACCAGGAGGTGAGTGGCTGCGGAATTAAGTGGACGAGTCGGTGCACTTCTCGCAGTGCAGTACGGACGAGTTCCGAATGAGGAATTAAGCGACTTCTTCATTAAGGCGCAAGCCTACTCGAAAGAGAAAAGAAAGAAGCCCCACAATGAATTTAGTACTGTGGAGCTGAGGTTCCAGGTAAGGGCAGTGAATCACCGTGATTTCGTAACAAATATTGCGCGCAGAAAAAAAAGAAATAAAGAGGAAAAGCCTGGCACAGACCACCACTGAGCTGTGAGTTAACTGTTTCGACAGACTACAGTTGCACAACTCTCATTTGTCATCGCACATAATTTGAAATGGTCACCTATTACATGTGTCATTCGTTATACCTGTCGTGCATTATAACAGATGAGCGCTGGGCAAGGGAACACACTTGGAATTGTGCCACCGTTCTTCGCTGTAGCGAAGCCTTGCTGTAACAAAGTGTTAACAAAATGAGATTTCTCGGAATCGTCGAATTGGAGCGAGCTGCATGCGCGCTCCAAGGGAAGGGGTCCCTCGGAACCTATTTGGTTAATACTTTCCGTCGCTTTTCCGGGCGCGTGTAGTGATTCATTAATTCAGCTTCATCTCACGGTCTGCAAGCTTCCTGCTTAGCTTATAGTGGCCGGAGAAAGGGAGGTACCGTCCCGCGATGCCGCAGGGTTAGCCTCCTTGGTCGCGATGAACTTGCGCAACTATATTTGTTTTCAAAGGAATGAGTTAGTTATTTGCAAAATTTAGCGATACAAATAAATAATGAACGAAAACTGTTCGGGGGCCTATAGCAAACTTTTCTATTTCGCGTTCGTGAACAGCGTAGTCGTGAGATACCCTTCCTTTTCAAAAACGAAGCGCATTCAAGGAATACGACATGGAGCAGTTTATAACGCTCTTCGTTTACGCTAGAGCTCAGACATATCACATCAAACGTGACGATAATGTCGTAACATAAGTAATGTACATACAAGGCAGTGGGCGCCGCATGTTGTGATATATTATTATTCTTACGTGTGTGCAGGCATTATGCGTGATGCTGGCTATACTACTTTTCGCCTAGTCGTACTATAACACATCACAGGCGGGGTTAGGTAGGCTCAAGAAAACAAACAGAATAATAAAATAAAATGTGTACAACGTTCAGCTGATCGCACTCGCGCACTGCGAACAGAAGGTTCAAGTATACGCATTGTACGTCTCGACAAACACGTATTAGCACAGCACGTCGAGTGGGTCTGTGACAACCGAAATTAAACAGAATAGCGTTGAAGCTCAGTCACTGTCCGTTCACATTTACGTGTTGCATGGGCTTGCGGTGGTCTTCTTTAGGTTCGTTTTATTTTTCTTCATCGATCTATTACTCTCAGCATAGCGCTCAGGAACGCCTACTAACTCTTTTATGGATCAACAATTTGTAAGCGCCGTCAACCTGGTTTCGAAAGAAGCCTCTCGAACTGATTGATTTCTTGGTCTTCTAAAATCTCATTGTACCGCGCTGGTGCTGAGCTTGCGATAAGATTTAGCAAGCGCCATTCATCACTGGTAATCCAAAAAAGAGATCGAAGCTAAGTGGATCAAATGGAAGAGAAGTTTGCAACAATGGTCGAGCTGCGAATCAAGTGAACGATCTTCCAGATTGAGGCTCTGTTTATTCTAGCGATGCGATCATCAGCGCTAGCGTGCCTTAGGGGGACCATCTGCTGCTTGCAAGTGCTCGTAGCGCTTGAGGAAAAAAGAAGCGTCCAAAGTGTCTGGGGCTATTTGACTCTAAAGATAGCTATACTGCGATTTCACTGTCGTTATTGGTGCGCAATTATATTGCAATAAAGCTCAGCTGTGTGTGCCACTGTGGAAATTTTGTAGCTTTGCCTTAGCGCGCTGAAACGAACAATCGTAGATGCTTAAGATTCTAACTAGGGAACGTTATTCCTGCGGGCAGGTTAAAAAAAAAAAAAAACTGGCGTACAAGCATCGTTGACACGAGAGCAAAGACTGGATCAAATTGAACGACAGCAAGCAAAGTACGTTGCAGCTTCTAGCGAGAGCTTACTGTAAATGTGACCGCGGGGGGAACTCGTCAAAGCCCAAATCAAGACACCTGTCGTCATGACCAGTGATCTTGCAACATGATCCTTGCTAAATTGCACTACCCTTCACATGAACCTCGTGCAGCCTCACAAATAGCCAGGAGAGATCTAGCGCAAGATGAGCTTGATGCTCGGGCAACAGTGTGTAAGGCTGACGAGGACAACAGTGTCTAAGGCTACCAATTTCTGTTCCACGCGCATTAGTTGAAGTTTTCGTAATTACACCTTCCTCACATATCCCAGACACCACGTGACTGTGTGACGAAACAGGACATAAGCTCGGATCAGCTCGGTGTTGGGTTTCTCGGGGCATGTATACAGCCAAGCGTGAGAGTGAGGCTCAATTGAAATGCTCGAGAAGGGGTTCAGAGCTCTAGTTGACTGATGTACATATAGTTAACAGATAGACCTGCGCCGATGCGGAGTTCTCAGTTGGAGCTGGGGAGAGCCGAGGCTGTAAACGAGACTACGCTGTTCGGGGATGAAGGTTGTTATCGCGTAGGTCCAGTTGTGCGAAGCCATTCGAGTTAGACTTCCCGAAGGAAGACTGACGCATTCTTCAAGGGGACCAAGACCGAAAGAGCGGCGCTTGGGCAACGACATCACTCTTCACTCACGCCTGGTGTTGCCGCTTCCTGTGGAACACACAGTGCGGGACCCGCACCCTGTCTGTGTACAAGCCTCACACTAAAGCAAAAGAAACGGTAATGTATTTGTTCTGCCCCTATACGTTAACGGTGGCATGTTCTTCAGCGCGGCTGCAATGCGTGAGCGGGAACCGAGCAAGACGACTTGCACCCATGCCACGTTGTGAGGCCGAGAGGATAAGCAAAACGAGTAAGCAAACAAACGGGCGAAACACAAGGCACGACGAAAAGGCGTTACTGCTCGCGCAGGACGATGCTTGTGACCTCCCCTGAACAAAGGCGAACCCTCCCAGAGCAATGCGTTTCCGCACTTCTCGCGGCATATACATTTCCTCGTACGCGCTTCAGCCATAAATCTCCACCGGACCTGGACCAGACAAGTTTTCGGCAGACGCTCGTCCATATTGTCCCTACTATGTGCCACAAGCGAACTCTCTAAAAGCCAACGAAAAACAGCCGCCTCTTTTTTTTTTCTTTCGCGTTCTCTTTCGGCGTTAGCAAGGTTTCTTCTTCTTCCTCTTCTGATTACCGCAACACGGCCCTGCCGCAGCTTGGCCCTCCGCACCGCCGCGCTCGCCCCAAAACGCGACGCGAATCGGACTGCACCGCGCGGAAGCACGCACACACGACGCTCCCCGCTGCCGCTTCAAGAGGAGGCTGGAAAGGCGGAGAAGAGGAGGGGGAGGCGAACGAAGTGCGCGCGTGGGCGTGCGGGCAACGGTGGCCGCACGGGACTTCCCGCGGCGGGCCGCACCTGTGTCCAGCCGCCCTCGCATCGCGTGGAGTGTTCGTGCGTGTGTATGCGCGCGTGCGCGCGCTGGACTGCGCGAAGATGACCCCGCGGAGCGCACATTGCCGCCGTGTCTCGGAGGGGGTCCACCGCGGTTGCGTCAAGACGGACGGCAAGTAGGCCTAGGGGATGTTGCGCGGCCGCGCTAGGAACAACAACGCACGGGTGATGGTAGTGGTGGTGGTGTGGCCTTCGCGTAGTATATGAACCAGGCGGAAAGAAGGCAAACTGGTTTACGCAACAAGCAGTTCGAGTGGTTGGGAAGGAGGTGGGGGGCAGAGAAGATGCGCAACTGCCCCTTTCGCGAGGTTCACGATGAAAATCCTTTCCGCGCGGAGTCGGGATGACTCACACCACCGTCTGCCTCCCGTGCGCGCTGGTTTGGTTAGTGGTATACGGGCGAGCTATTGTTGTTGTGGCTGCGAGACGTAGGCTCTGGTATGGCGAGAAACGGTTAGAACGAACATGGAGTCGGCCAGCTGCGAGCAGCACTGCTTGGTCGGTTAAGCTGAACATTAGACAACACAGCGTGAAGTGGTCACACGAATCTATTGTATCGGAATGTCAGGTACCAGGTCACTCGAAACGACGTGCTGTGCTAATGTCAAACCCACAACACCCTGTGTTTGGAAGCAAAGGATATGTTTGACTCACATCGCTATGTGTACGGTCAGATTCGGCAGAGTCATTCTATTAAGCTTAGGACTCCGAAAGGCGACGTCATCCCCCTGAGCCGCAAAAGATTTGCTCTATTCTTTTTGTAGCCGCCCAGGTCATTGGGCACTTTGATTCGCATTGAATGTGCTGAGGATAAGAACCCTGGTTTCTAATACCTTACAGCTTACCACTGTGACAATGGCATTGCACTGGCAAAATATTTCGCCTCTTAGGTGGTCATGCATTACTTCTGGATGATTGCCGTGACTGCTGTATGGTTGACAGGTAGCGCATTTGTTCGCAACCACACAGTGAACCCGTGTGGCGGGACGGGACTTCGTCACCATAAAAAAAGCTTCGAGAATTCGTGCAAACCCTAGCAGTCGCAACAGTCGTGCGTGCACCGACAGCAACGTATAGCTGGGCAATGTCATCATGAGGGGCTAGTTAACGGGAAAAAACTACGCACGGTAAGCGAAGCTACGTGAAGTGATGGCAGGTCAAGATCAGCCACAGATTACGATACACCTTCGCAAAGAAGTGTCAGACTTGCACAATTTTACTCCAACGTACTGCAGACGCCATTGAAAGAGTCATGTTTGTAAGATGATCGTTCGTGCGTTTTAGTGAGTCCTCGTGATTACACAGACATTAAGTTTTGGTTTATTTTGCTCTCAGTGGTGTCGCGTGCTTTTTAATAAGATAGATTTGGATCACTCGCTTAAGCTACATGCAAGATTAATTGTTCGTTGCAGGTTAGTGGGAAGGACGTAAAAGCAATTCCTTCAGCTCTGCTGACTGAACTTGGCTCGTCCGACTTTTCTCAAACATTCCGTGAAACCTGATGGGGCCTTCAGTAAAGTTGTCTTGTGAAGAAATAACTTGTATAGTCTAAAGTAAACTGGAGTTAAATTTTGTAAACAAAGGGGTTGAGTTGAACTGGAGCTCAACGTCAGTGGTTTCTTTTTTCAAACGTGCAAATGTTTGCCCCGTGACTGAAGGAACTAAGCTTAGCTTGTCACTGTCTTTTCATTCTTTTTTCTTGTTTGCAGCTAGTGCTCTGTGTATCGTTAGCGAATACCGCTAAACACTATCTGGTACGAAAACGCCAAGTGCGCAGCACCGACTCATGCGTCGATTCCCCGGCTCATGTAGCGACCTATGTAGGCTCTGTTTACAAACCGGGACACTCACACACATAATGCGGGAATGCACCTCGCTCCTGTTCTCTCATCCCCCCGTCAGCAGCGAGACTGACTGGACAGCCTGGCTCAGGTACGGGGGGACGTCGACCGACCGCTTAAACTGGTGTACTGGGCGGAGAAGGCCAAGCAGGCCCAGGGCCTTACTTGAGCCCGATCCCTCACCCGCCTCTCTTTCCCCTTCCCGTTTTCAATAAAGTTTACCACCACCCCCGGCTCACTTTCCAACTTCTTTCTGCTTTACTGTAAACTGCCTTTTCGGCGAGCGTGACGTCTGTGCATCTTTCCTACAGGCTTCATAATCTGCGAGTGTTTCAGAAGTAACCGGACAACAGTAACGTGAAGGGAGAATATGAGACTTACACTGTACGGTAATGCAACGGCCGTTAATTTGTGGACTGCTAGAAAATTGGCACATCTCGCTAAAGGACGAATCACTGTCAGTGAGAGCAAGGTTTAGTGTTGCTCATGAACTGCTCGGGCGGTGTTTTCTTGCTATATGCGTATGTGAATATACGTGGACGTGACTATACGCGGAGTGACTGTACGCGGATGGGACATACGCGGGTGCACCATAATTTATGGCAGACCTAAAAGCTTTAACACGGCGCGTACGCGTCCTGTAAGGCGTCGCAAAAGCGCCGCTGCAATACATGCCCGTAAAGAGTGGCGTCGGTGAAATTGCATCTCTAGTATTGATTGTGAGCAGGAACATTGGTGTGTACTTGCTGTTAGAATAGTTAGGATTAAACACATGTACACGGCGGAGAACGAAATGTTTGATTACTTTTGTTCGCGCTCTGCAATTCTCAAGATTCTGAGGTATAATTGAGTCATGAGCATATACAGGCCTGGTTTGAGAAACTTTGGCGCTTAATTAGTATTGAAGCAATACAGCGGTTATCCAGCAGCGCTCTTCCCTGTCTCTTCTCGCCATCTCACGGCGGTTGTCATCAAGGTTGCTCGTCGCAGTGCCAAACAAAGATTCAATATTACCAACATGCCCTTCCTTCCTCACTTGCCTTATATATATATATATATAGTTGATATACATAAATATGTACCGAACATCACAGCCACACTGACCGCGAGAATTCTCCCGGTGTGTGCTTATAATTGCTATCACAATAAAACACTAACCAACAGTCCATGAAGCTCGGCAAAGACAGCAGTAGCGAGGGAAGTATCACGTGTGTCACGCGCCACTTGTGCATTTTATTGGAGTTTGTCTGATACCTTAGACAGCTGTCGCGCTGGCCAACATCTTGGCCAACGCTGTCACATCGAAACAATAATAGTCGTAAGGTACATCTAGTCACGGTCCATCTTACCGATCATCGTTGCTTCGCTATAAACAACTGCCACGAAGAACACATGGCTCGCGGAAAGTGTCCAAATTGTAGTCCAGCGTATACGTGACGCTGAAGGATACAGTTTTTCCGTTCAACGCGGCTAATTACTTAAACGCGGAGCAAAAAAAAAAGGGGGGGGGTTTCGAATGTGCGCGGCGCATACATCAAACAGCCACAAGGCTGCTCCCAGTTGTGATTGTTCTTTGTTTTGCACACACGCGGTTGGCCGGGAGCTGGAGGAGAGTTCTCTCTGCTTCTCGGAGGGCGCAGCGGCAGAACCAGTTTCGACGAGACGGGGCAAATTAGGGGTGATTCACTCTGTCAGCCGGCAATTTGCCGCACGTCTCCTCCTGGCTGCGCATGCAGGTGACGCGCGCATGCAAACCCGGCGAATTGTTTCTTCCGAGTCGCGTCTCCGAGTGGGCGCGACCTCCTGTTGCAAGCGTTGCGCTTGCCGGCGCGCTGCATTGACAGCCCCCGTTGCCAGCAGCCTTGCATTCGCGACCCTGATACGTCTTGCCTTTGCACGGGATGCTGGGTTTCAGTTCAGCGTGAGGCGATTGTTGCCGCCAGAGGCGGGAACTACCGAGGGTTGCGTGGAAGAATGTCTTTGAGTTGGGTCCCGCAACGCTTACCGTAAGATACCGCTCAAGCGACCACGATCGAATAAGCGGCCACCGACCATATGTGATACTTTTACATCACACAGATGACACGTATGACGTGTATAGGCACCTAGAGTGCTTTTCTTTAAATAAAAGCTTATCCTTTTACTTCATCAGGTCACAGCGCAGAGTAGGCGACTACAAGCGTAATCGGTGTGTCTAGTATTATTCAAACAGAACGCTGGCAAAGACTGCTGCACTGTCTGCGTTGGCTCAGTGACTATGCACTACGCTGTTGTACATGAGGTGGCGGGTTCGAATGAGAGCCACGGTGGTCGCACTTTGATGGGTGCTAAATGAAAGAACCTCAAGTGGTCAAAATTATTCGGGAGCCCTTCGCTATAGCGTGTCTCGCAACTGTCTGCGCAGTTTCGAGTGAAATTTTGCAAATGTCACCTTCAGGGAAGCGACTCTAAGACAAATCTTAGTGCCTTATGTCTTTTAGCGGGCATGTCGGAACGACTTAGTATGTGCCCTTTGAGCATTCTGCTTAAGTTATGCATTACAGCATCACGCTCGAGTTTGACTGCCTAGAACTGATTATCGTAGGTAAATTCAGCAGGTTTCCGCAATTTTTCCAGCTCTCATCTCCTTTAGTCAATCATATTCTGGGGTTTTACGTGCCAGAACCAGAATCTAGTTACGCGGAACGCCGTATTGGGGGACCCCGGATTACTTTTGACAGCCTGGCTTCTTTAACGTGCACCTAAATCCTATAGATAATACACAAGCGATTTAGCATTCCATCCACCTCGGAATGCTGTCACCGGGGCCGGAATCGAACCTGCAACCTTGAGCTCAGTTTCGCAGTTCCACATCTACTAGCTGGGCTACCAACATCGAGTTACTCGCTTATTGCAAAAGGAGTTACTCCGCCGACGTCCCCCAACATTGTGCAAAGTTTCCGCAATACTGTGAGTGCTCCCTCTACTGTATACGCAACTTCTCGATGACGTTGACACAGTGACAACAGTAACGACACATATTACGCCACAGCATAACGGCACCATCAGAGACAACGCGCCAACTTGTGGTGCCGCTTAAACTAAGTTGCACCACTTAGCCCCTTTCTATGAGAATCAGTAAAAGCTGATGCAATTGGTGATTGTTATGTTATGGTTATCCGCCTGAACATGCCCGTAGAAGAAAGGCCTTTTGGCAGATTTGGACCGGAAGCTTCAGAGTACCTGTAAAGCACCTTGTTTCGAAGCGGGCATTCTGTGAACACAGTGTCGAGAACAGCCACTCCAAAAGGGGGCGTGTTGACCTTAGTCGCTCGTTTACATCTCTCGAAGTACGTTTATGTAGAAAAAAACGGGTCACCTTACTTCTCCGTTTACAAGAGGAGGTAAACCTTGCGAGGTAAGCCCAGCGTCAGTGCTCAAACTTAGGAGGCCCGAGTTGGCTTACCAACCAAAGCGTCGAGAAATAGCGTATCCGTAGTTATTATTCGTTGCGCAGAACTGCGCTGCTGATACATGTGCTAACGTTGACGACTGTCGGAGTACGAGTGCGTTCACGGAGTCTTGTGTGGGAACAGAGTGCTGCTCGGCCATGAGTGTGGGTTCGTCCACTGCCAGCAGATGACGGCGCGATTCCTCGCTCGGCAGTTACAGCAATGATCATGAAATATGCGCTGGCCACTGAATAGGCGAGTTCGTTTGCCACTCTAATGACCTTTTCACAATTAAGGCAACCTTTAAGGGTTTGTGAATCAAGATATTTATTCTCATATCCACTTGTTTCCCATCTATATGATCGCAAGTTTACATTGTTCTTGTGCGGCAGGAAATCCATAATGTCTCTACTCGATAGGACTCCATAGGTTAAAAGGACTTGTTGAGAGCCTAGTTCGTACGTACTTGACACGGTGAGCAGAAAATAACAACAAAAATACGCACGCAACACGAGATAAATAAGATAGGTAAAGGACAAGCGCAAAAATGTGAGAGTATGCAGTGGTTCCCCGTGGTCCATTTCTTGTGCCCTGTGTGTGATTTTTGCTCTTCCCAGTCCTTCGCGTTAATGCGAGCAAAAAGTTCGAAGGACAGTAAACTTAACCAAATTGTTATTTAAATATTAAGAAAGAAGGTCTAAATCAAAACATATGAATTAAGTTCTAGTCAGAAAACAATGGGAGAAAGTGACTTCCTTAGCTACTCGTTCTGTTCTTTTATATCTGCCGTTTTTCCTTTTGGTATTCAGGTGACCTGTACACGGCCAATCAGAAAGTTTGAAGCAGGGTTCCCCTTTTTGACGAGTTGTCTGGCTGATGAATGGCTTGCGCGAGCTTGGTCATGATGCGCCTACAGGATGCTGGACTTGCCTCGTAGTATGAAAGACTTTCCCCGCTCCGACCCGACTCGTAAGGCTCCTTCGAGGTTTCCAGATGCGCACGTTGTAGAAAATACAAAGTTCCGATGCTACAGTGAACGGCAAAGGTCACTTTTATTGAAGTGTTATTCTTGTTAATAGGATTAAATGCTGCTTAAGATGCACGGACGTCGCATCTCCAAAGACACATAGTTGCGACCTCAAACTACAAGAACTCGAGTGTTTGTGCGACGCCATTCGGTGCAAGAACCATTGTAGCGATACGACGGCTCTTATACATCCGTCAGCACATCATTGTATTCTTACTTAACAATAACGCCTGGAGCGACAGCACCTCCATCGATTGCCTGAAATCTCTTTTTTTTTATATACATTACACCACCTTCAGCAGTAGACGACACAAATCTAGCCAGCCCAAAGCCGAATACAAAGTCTACATCCCACGGAACCTGCGTAGCTTGTGAGACTGTGTTCGCCGCCTAAATCCTGTTAAAGGTTATCTTTCGCTCGCCTGTCCTATAGGCCGTCTCCGCAAAATATCAGTCAAATGGCTGTACAACGAAAACCTCTACAATGAAATTACCCGTATAACGGGTTCATTATGTCCCGGCTGATTTCCTGTTTGTCACATGCGTTGTGAACGCTTCTACAACGAAGAGTGCTATACAGCGAATATGCTTGCACAATGAAGGAATTTAGCTGTCCACGATAGCTGATTCGTTGCTCTACGAGGAACGTCATGCGGTGCCACCACTGGCCTCCGCAGGCGCCACAACGGTGCGCTCTGAGCTAGCGTTAACAGCAGGGATCGCGCTTGACGAGCGGGCCGATGTCAGAACTATAGTCCAGCTGCACTGCTCGAGGAAGCGCTCAATTCGTACGGTGCTTGTTGTAGCTCCTGAGCAGCGAATACGTCGCATTGGATGAATCGTAACTGACGATCGAAGACGTATTCAAAGCTATCTATGGCGGAAAAGGCGCGAATGTCAACGACGGCAACAGTGATGAAGACCCTGTAAAGGAAACCATAATTTTCACGGAAGGGGAGCCGCTAGCGGCAGTCGACAATCAGCAGCCTAACTTTGCGCTGTGTCTGAGTTTCGCAGCGGACCATGATTGAATCTGTGTCCAATAAGGTTCGCCGCAGCCGCAAATTTTTGTCAGATGAACCATGCACAAAAGAACAAAAAATTGCGACTTATTTCGCGAAGTTTCTCTTGAATTCATGTTAGATGAAAGCTTTTCTTTTTTTCATCTTAATGTAGGAAGCAGCTCAGCTCATCCAACTGTCGACATTGTACGTTTTCTTTCGTTGAACGTTAAAAGCCTGCTGTATTGTGAGTAGTGGTGTGCGACCTTCAAAACAAGGTGTCATGTATAACGAAGGATTTTGGAGGTCCCGAGAACTTCGTTGAAAAGGCGCTTGACTTAAACAAGTTTTGTAGGTTACCGCATGTGTTACTTCACGGCGTACGTTTACATATTATTGCTTCGTAGGCTGGTAGCGATCCATCACGGGGACTGCTGGATTACTGCCGTCACGTAGTACCCTGCATTTGGGTATGTGAGGCACATCACATGGTCTGCGACATCTGCCGTGCTCTCAACACCAAGTGGTCTTTTGTGGCACTCACTTCACGTAATGTGCTGCATTCGGACTTAACCCCTCATCACGCGGTCCGCCATTTGTCACACTCCCAGCAACACGCAAGAAACTCGCACGCGAGGACGGCTGGTCTCGGCCTCCACGTTCACGTTTATTCAGTAACTGATTACATGGAGTGCAAATTACTTCAATAGTCGGAGATCCCAAATTCTGGAAACTTAGGAATCAAAAGTATCGAGCTTGCCGGAGCAGCTTATCAGTTGCAAATGTAATGACTAAGAGCGCCCTGGATGCAAAACCACCATCCAGCATGTCGATATTGAAGAGCCTACAGGCTCTGAACTTCAGCATGCTATAAATGCATTGACATAAGACACCGCTGTTTTTTCCTTGTATCCTCGTTCACCTTCCTGGCTTAATTCGTGTGTGTTATCACGACGCCGAACTTACGGCAAATATAATACATCTGTTTGCACTCCGGCTAATTATGCGCTCATTGTAGTTTACTTCATTTATCATATTTCAGTGAGGTAGTTATTTCGTGATGCTTCATTTTAGGCGTTTGTCTGTGTAGTTCGCGAAGTTCGAGCATCACACATCCGCAAACAACATAAACTCAGATAGCGCGACCACCTTCAATTGTCCATGTGGGCCGTCTGCAATGTTTCTCCCAGCTTTCTCACTGATAACGCCTGGAGCGACAGCACCTCCATCGATTGCCTGAAATCTGTTTTTTTTATACATTACACCACCTTGAGCAGTAGACGACACAAATCTAAGCCAGCCCGCAAAGGAGCAGCGACGGCGCTCCGTCGCTGCTCCTTTAAAATTCTGGTCCCTCGGAAACATGGTACGCCTTATCTTGCAAGGCAATGCTGTTATCTCCTACACTGTAAACGGAAATAACTCCGAGGTGGGAGTATACTGCTTGTCCTATAGCGACCCCCCGGTTCGGAGTTTTTTTTGCTCCGTATGATCGGAGTAGAATTTTTACTCCGTATGAGCGGAATTTTCGCGTGGAATTATGGGAGCTTTTTTTCTGTCTTTTCTTTATTTTTTGCTTTGCTATTGACGGAGTTCTTTCGAGGTGCAATGGGAGTATAAAAAGAGCCATCGCGTGAGTTTGCGCGAACATGTTTACATGCAGAGGCTGCTGGTCAAATTTCGAAATATGCACACGAGACCGCGTCGAATTCGACGGAACAAGTCAATGAAAGCACATATATCATGACATACATAAACATTTCAGAAACACCCAATGCAGAAATTTGAAAGACATCACACGTACACGCGATACTCAAGAAGCAACGGTGCCAGTATATATAGCCACGATATTGTGTGCCTCGAAACCGCCTAGGGAGCAGCTGTGCTGTTTTCAGAATTACGACTCACATGCTCGTTCATACGAGATCTCTCTCTCTGAAATTAACAGAATACCTTAAGCAACACAAAACTGTTAATTCAAAATAGTGAGAGAGAAAAAGTTAATGGCGTAATTTTTCAAAATTATCATGCCATTCTGTGAGTGCTGAAGCGACTTCGCACACTGCCGGCGCTCGCGGCCAAAAAGTAGTGCGTTAGTTACAGTAAGCAAGAAAAATGTAAGTGCATGTGTTGCATAGCAAAATTAAATTTTTGCGATATAGTGGTAGCGTAGCAAGAAATTATTACGTTTGAGCATGACCCGCAGCAGCCGACATAATTAACACCGAGAAATGCGCAGTCATACATTTTATACACCGCACTACTTGCTCTGCGTCCGAGCAATCTGTCTCGGTTGCGAAAAGGAGCTACATCGCTGATCTGTCGAGTGAATCCCTAAACTCGGAGCCAGCAGGCATGCGTCTAAATCAATGTCTCGGATAGAGCGTAATGTTAATGCAATATAGGAAGCAACGACGTGACCAAAACATATATCCGCGATAACAATTCGATTCACATCGCTCAATAAGAAGCTTTATTTTCAGTACGCATACTTATGTCCTACCGTTTTTCTTCGGGCGAGGATATCCGTTCACAGATACATAAAAACAGTTGCTTGCACTCCGGTCTTTCTCACTGGCAACACAGCACCGCAACGAACTTGGGTTACGCCATTCATGCGCGACTAGCACGGATGTCGTCGCTCGAACAGTGGCTACTGTTGCCATTGCTACGCGGTCCTTTCAAACACTACACTGGACGTTGTCAGCATGCACTAAAAAGTCATAGAAGTCGCCTTTCACGTACTGAAGAACACAAGACAGGGTGACGCAGCACGAAAACACAGCCAGAACGTGAGCCGGCATCACGAGCCAGTGAGCAGCTTCGAGGTATACCTAAGCCTTTTTCCGCACTTGAAAACGTGGTTCTTGCAATCATCGTTGTCAGCAAAGCGATCACAGCTAATGTACTTGATGCTGAGATACAGTGAGCTTCAGGCATGCCAATAACACTTTCTGGAAGGAAATACGGGAAACAAATTGACGAAACGCTGTCGCGGAACGACACTTCACAGACGTAAACAAACCGTCAGCCATGAGCACTGCCCGCTCCGCCGAACGCGCCCGGTCGCTGCTGAGGCGCACAGCCTCATGGGAAGCGCCACTTGACCAACCTGTATCGGCGGATGGGAGTTTTTTTAAAACTCCCTGTCGGAGTTTCACGGGAGAACAAGATTTTTAAGCGGAGTAAAATCGCGTCATGTCGCCTTAATACTCCCGCAGCTAGCCAGCGGAGTGAAACGAGGGGATGGCGCTGTTTTGCTCCCATACATCGGAGTAAATATTTGAGAGGGGAGGTTTTAGGGCACATCACCTCTTAAAAACTCCCAGGTGGGTTTATTTTCGTTTACAGTGTATACATTGCATTATTTTTTACCATAGCTTCTCAGAGACTCTGTGGCTTGTGTTATTCTACAGAAAATTAACAATAAACTATCGACTGAAGGTTTTTTTCTTTGATAAACTGCTCGAGACAATAGCGGCTTTTGCGCGTCTGCTTAATTATGAGATTCACAGTGAGGATCCGAAGTGCGACGCTGACTGTTCACAAAGATGGGATTCTGAATTCACTGGCAGTTGTGTGCCCTTAACCGTGCGGAACTACTGACAATCGCGAGAACCTACCGATAATGCGGAACTGCCCGCGGCCTCTGCAACAGTGTCAGTGTCAGTCGCAATAATCCAGTATCCATGCTCGAACTTCTTGTACGTCAACCCCTGATGACAGTAGTCATGCGGCGTTAAAGCTTTGTCAGAATAAAAAATCTTCTAAGACCTACGCGGACGCAGGTCTGTAGTTGGTCATCTTCGTGACAACTGTCCTGCTATTACAGTGACACATACTCATAAACAGCGGTCGAACAAGTAACGTCGTTCGAGTCAGGAACACTCTCTGTTCGGCGACTGTTGATCACTTCACTCGGTAGCTTGTTTAGAAATAGTAAAATGTGAGTTTGTGTTCGGGAACTTTCGCGAACAGTGAATGATTTCATAACAGCGGCCGCTTTCCCAAGGCGTCCGCCGATACGCGATCCAAGCAGAGGTTTCGATGCCGAGCGACCAACGTCGAAAGCTGCCCTGCAGCAACTCAGCATGCAACACCGGAACGTGCTTCGCAGTGAAAGCTATATGCCTCGGCGAGCGGTGGGTAAGAGTGGCCGCTATAGCAGCAATGAGAAGTCTCATGCGAAAGCAACGCTGCCAACGTTCCTTGGCCTGAATATTTTCTGCGGGCTGCGCTGCGCACCGTTCCGCTTCCGACCGTCACGATGGCTGACAGGCAGCTCCAGACAACGCGGTCTTTTCCTCGCCGAACAATGGCCCGCAACCGGCTCGGCGGAATAGTCGACGTACGCGTTGCGGAGGAGATCGAGGGAGCTTGCGCGCAAGTACAAGTCGCCGCAGTCTGACGCCGGCGTCGAATGCCCGAGGAGGAGGAAGAGGAGGAGCTGTGCCACTTGCTGCAGGCGGACCTATAGCCTTGCAAAAGTTGCCGGCAATTGCACCGCCTGAACGCCACCTTTCCAACCGCGATACGGAGTACAACTCACGCAGTACAACTAACGGACACCACGGTTCCTAAAACAGGTTGACTCGTAGCCTAATATGTAGCGCGTATTGTTGAACCACGATGACCCATACGGCTCACCATTCATTACCCGACCCCTGTGTCCCGGAGGAACATTAGGAGGAGCCAAAGCACCTCCCTCTTAAATGTTCACTGTGCAAACAGGAACAAAAAGTCACTTGCAATGTGGTGCTGCCTTACGCTTGAGTTCAAGCTTTGTCCACAACCACACGCTTCAAACATCCTGTTACGTTCGAGTGCTTTTGCGCCGCTTGCGCATCTAAAGCACTTAAGTCGTCTGAGGAAAAGTGGGTGGCTCAGTGCCTGTGCTGTGTATACTGAGCATGCGAGGTGGAAGGTGCGATTCCATGTCGCGACGTCCTGATGGATAGAGGTATTTAGGGTGACGTTAAAAATAAAGAAAGTAAAGACAAGGTAGTAAGATTTAATACGGTGTCTTCCACCTCGGCGTCTTTCGTATCTATAAGGTCCCCTTTTTTTTAGCTGCGCAATTAAAAAAAAAATCCTGTAGCAGATAGCCCAATTGTAACCCTTGAGCTAAATTACTCAGTGAGGTGGTTACTACTTCTAGGAGAAATCAAAATGCTTAATTTGGATTTCCTTTTTTTGAGATAGAGAAGAGAACAGAGAAGTAGCACGTGACCGAAAGGAGAAAAGGAAAAAGAAAAGGAGAATGTGTTGAGGCGGCAAGTTTTAAGGTTCAAAAGAAAAGACCGTTGGAAGAACCATTACATAAACTTCGCTTGACGTTGACTTTTTTTCGTGCCACCGAACTGGGTTTTTGCCACATGAACGTTTTGATTGAAATTAAATTCCTCAAAATTTGTATTTCCTTTTTTGCCCTTGCACCGCTCAACACGTGGGTGCTCCCCCAGAGTGGGTTGCGCCCGGTCACTAAGAAACAACAGCGTCAGTGTGTGACAACGCCTACGGATACTGCGCGCGTGTTTCCAGCCGCGCTCTGGGGACGGCGGCGGGTGGCTCACAAGGCGTGGCCCGCGGAAGGAGAGCCCCTAGAGTGCTGCGACAGTGTGTTGCAATACCCTGGCAGGTTCTCGCTGACGGTACAGACCCCGTACTGTGCCACGGAGGCCATTCAGGTACCAAGTCCTGTCCTGTCCTGCGGCGGCTACCTACTGATCAGGTCCTGTCCTGTGCAACGGCAGCCTCCTGACCACCAGACCCAGTCGTCCCACAAGACGGGTCTATCTTGTGCCACGACTGTTGCTCCGAGACCGCGACATGTTAGCCAAGACGACTTTCGTTTGGTCAGCAGGACTGCATATATTGTATAGTCTTCAGTTTCTTTAACGCGTGTGCACTGTTTGTTTAGAGTTGTTTACGCGATGCCTGTTCCTCAATTATAAATGCTTGTTTCGTGCTTGAAACTTATCCTTGTCCGTATCTGGTCTACCGGAATGCGTCACAATTGGCGAACCAGCCAGGATTCATTTCCTTCCCCGTCATGTCATTTGCCGATCTGAGGACGCATTAGGACAAGACAATACCTACGGTTAGAGAGAACCAGCTTCCTTCACACTCTCACGTGTTCCGGCGGGCTAGCGACACAGGGACAAATTTCGGACACAAAACAAACATCCACAGTTAAAGAACTAGCATCACGATAACAAATCTAAGCAAACAGTGTACACGGGGTCAAAAAAAAAAAAACCTAAAACTGTGCAATATATACAGTTCCACTTGGAATGTCCTGGCCATCATGAAGACGTCTTGGCTGACGTGTCATAATCTTGGAGAAATTTCCATGGCCCAGAACGGATTCGGTCGTCAGGGCACGGGACCTGATGAATCGGAAGCCACCTCAGCAGAGTACGGGGCTTGGTGCATGGGTGACCACCGTGGCGTAGGAGGGGGCTTGGACAGCCAGCAGGAACCTGCCCGGGTTCTGCGATGCTCCGTCGCAGCACTCTAGCTAATTAGTTAGCGCCAGGAATGTGGTCGTTTCCGGTACTTGTATATTTTAACATTTTATTTCAAGACGTAGTAGTCGTGACGTATATTGCGATACATTAAATTATAGCGTGATCGCTGTTGTTTTGATTGGATGTGTAGCAGAAATAACTGCTCAGACAAGTTTTGAGAATTCCTGTGTGAAACTTCAAAGAAGCACCTCGAGTATCACTAATCAAAGTAATAATTTGTTACTTTTAATATAAGTACTGGGAGTCAATAAAAATCTGAACTTTACAAAATATGCACCTGGTCCCTGCTTTACAACCTATGTTAAGTCAGATCAAGCATAAAAGTCATTATGAAGATTTGTTCGCGTCAATACTAGCCACAATGATGTCCATGCTATGTGGGAAAGCAGTAGCTTCGCAAATGTGAAAATGGGTTAGTTACTATTGTACAGTAAGCATTTGTTTTTACTCATTATAGCAGGCACCTGATCGTTTTTTGCTGCATTCTTTAGGCTTGCGAAGCAATGGTTGTCAAGTCAGGGAGAATGCAGAAGCCTCCTCATGCTTGCTAATTGCGTTCGATCAGCTTTTCTGCGCAAGCAAGGTGGTATCGTGTGCGTTCAACTGGCACTGGAGCCTTCACATGCTTTGTTCAGTTCATGTACAGTAACGTGGAGCATTGTAAAATATTGTACATTAATGAATGATGGCACTTCTACAGGCGGTGTTCAATATGTAAGAGATTAGACAGCTAGTCAAGCTTGAGCTGAAGGTCGATCTGAAATCGAATGCGTCATCTTGTGCGAGTGAGAACCCTGATGCAACGGGAAGGATTCGTCATATTAATTTGTGCATACGCTGTCGACGTACTCTGTTGTACATGCGCTGATGGACAAAAGCAATCCACGGTGGGGAAAATAATGTTGCACTTGATATTAGTCGAACACAATTATCGAAATAAAACACACGCATTAGCATTTACCATTGTCCGAGACATCGTGAAAACAGCCCATACGAGGATCGGAAAATTGACAACCTGAGAGAAGCTTCTGTGTCTTCACTGCTGCTGTTATTTAAAAATTGTGTTGCCGAGTCGGTCAAAGCACATATTTGTAGTTTCTTTTATTGAATAAGTGCTAGGAGCATTGGAGGCTAGTTTCGACGGTGCCCCCTGTCGAAGTTTCATTCTTTCAGACTCCCCGTGCAGTCTACCAAAAATTTCAGAATCTGACAGTTAAAGTTCCATCGTCATTTTAGGCCGTGCATGACTTCGCTATTACAGAAATATAACCTAGGTACCTTTTTGTTCCGTCAAATCAATCACACACGATGCGATAGCTTGATATTACAACATTCTCTAATAAATACTAATATTAACAGGTTTGCAATAAATAGGAACTTTATTTTACCCAAAATGCATACTAATTACGGCAAGCAGAGCGTCCCTTTTCATCTGTCGCATTATGGAACACACTACCATTAGATATAAAAACACTTAAAATTCACGAATTCAAGAAACAACAACAGATTGCATTCTGTCGAATACTGATGCCTAGTTCATGCAAGGATTCTTTCAGGGTGCCTTCATTTAATTTTCATTGTCATACCATCAGGTTTCTGTTTGATGTCTTTGCCTTACATATACATTCGAGTTAGCAAATTATACTGTGTTCGTCACGTCACTTGCGCTGTTACTTTATTAATTGTCAACGAGATTATGTTACAGTGCTTCTTTTCATGACATTTATGCGGATGTAATTCTTCAGCCATGCTATTCATACTAAAACCTGTAATTCTTCCATGTTAACGATTTCCTGAAACTGCTGTATTTTTTGTTTTATTACGTTTACTTTGTAAAGGAGCTCCCATTGCAGTCTTTGACTTCGGGAACTCCTTCTTGATATTAACATCGTGTAATCTTTCCAATCACCTCAATAAAAAACAATTCTGATTCTCATTCTAAATTTTAACGGAACGGTTTACCAGCACGTAGAACAAACTGCCGATCAAACTGGTCGATTTCTATTGGCGCGGTAACGAAAGAGCCCGGGGCAAAGCGAGCCGACGCATTGCCGCTGGGTCCCCTCTGCTGTCCAGACCTTGTGGGCCAACCGCTGCCGTCTCCGGAGTGCGACTGGAAGCACGCCTGCACTAGCCGTTGACCAGGTCACCCACTGACCTCTACCTCCTCAACACTTCTTCACTTCCTTCTTTTGGTCGCCTGCCCCTTCTTTTCTGCTCCTTATATTTTCCAGCCGGCGCCATTGACGTCTTCGCAACACCTGTCAGTCCTGTGTGTCATCTTCGCCTGTCATTCACACGGAACAACGGAACGCTTCCTTGGGGTGCCCAAACCACACGCATGCTTATTTCTGAAGGACAACTAGACAAACTCTACGTCGTTTTAAGATAATCCGACGTTTGAAGGAATATTAATCGGCAGGTCAATGATATCTCATTAATCATACACTCCTCGACTTGGTGGCCTGCACCGCCAAGCAGGACCTTTGCTCCTCTACTGAACTTATTAGCATTTTCTTTCCTTTTCTCAAGGTTCTACATAATGTTTGTGTTACCTCAGCCTCCTTTTCCCGTGTTGTGAACTTTTCGGAGTCATTTCCCAGCCTGTCCGAATCTGTTTCACGGCGAATGACGAGGATGTTGATACATATTTTACTACTACTCTTACCAGCAAAAAAAAAAAAAATTGATACACTCCATATCCCTTCCAATCATTGCACGTGGTACGTCACTGTATACAACTCCTTCGAAAAGAAACATGCGGAACAGTCGCTTAATCGACGCAATTTATGCGTACGAAACATACGGGTAACGCAATGCGGAGCTATCGGATTACTGGGATGCCTGCGGACCGGTCCCCTTTTCTCGAGCGCGGCGTTTGTCGGACGGCGAGGCCTCGGGTAGCCCACCTCGCCGATAAGAGAGAGATCGCGCCATTTCTGCGACATGGGGACGACGTCGTCGGTCGCTCCATTGAGCCGACCGATTGCCGCTGCGGCACACGCGTTCTGTTGCGTCGGCGTTGGCCGCCGCCGCCGCCGGTGCGGTGTGTATGGCGCAGCACGCGACGGCGGCGGCGGCCGGCAGCGCCGAAACCCGCTCGCTCCTCATCGGGCTCCCCGAGCACGCCTCTGATCGACGATCTCACTTTGGGCCCAGATTGCGTCCGGACGAGCAGCAGTTTCAGCCACCCTCCCCCTCTCCCTCGCGCTTCCATTGGGTGCACGGCGGGCTCGCGAAAGGCTCATTCTCGATGAGCGCACTCTCGCAACCACTCTCGTACTTTCGCGTTTTGTTTGTTTATTATTTTTTTTCTTTAGCTGCGCTTCTCTACGTTGCGTGTAACAGCGCGAGAAAGAGAGCTGCAGCAGGCTCGTCGCGCTGACTCGTACGAAGGAACGCGCGAGAAAAAAAAAAAAAAAAAGGAACGAGCGGCAAAGAGGTTAAAGAGAGGAGAGAGAGAGAGAGGAAGAAAAATGTGGATTTCCTCCGAAGCGAGCCTCTAAACTGGCAGGGCATTGAAAAGGAAAAACGAAAAAGAAGTGAGAGTGTTAATCGGTGAGAAAGCAAAGCAGCATTATCGCGCAATTTCATTTGCGTCGCAGCAACGCGGTTAAGGGTGAAAAAAAAAAAGGAAATGAAGAATATTTGCGTAACCGAAAAAAAAAATGTAACAAAGGAAGACAAATGGATGTATGCGCCACAGGAAATGAGTGAGAGAGGTGGTATTGCACTACAGCAAGGAAAAGAGGAGTAGAGAATGCTGTCAGCTTTACCGTAAGGCGGGGGCGTAATTTCGAAAGTGAACCAAGGACGAGAATGTACGAGGACGGAAGCGATATATACTCACCGAACAAAGAAGAACAAGTGAATCACACACGGGTCTCTAAAAAATGCCGACGCGATAAGCAACGAAAGTTGTGAACGAGGGGCGCCTCATTAATATTCTAAACGCGCGTACGTTCCGCTTTACGAATTAAGGCATTGTGAAGCGCTTATAAGAGCGGGGGGGGGGGGGAGTGTAGGGGTTGAAAATTACTTTTACTCGAATCTGTTCCTTTTTTGTTATTATCCACTTGTGACCAGCCAATGAGAACGTTGAGCAACGTGGGCGGAGCACCCCTCACACCGCGGACGAAACGCGACAAGGAATAACACTGGAATAGGAACTCGGCATTAAGCAGGGCCTGTTAATCGAATAACCGATGATAGAAAAAGAACTAGGAAACTCTCAGTATCAAGCGTCAATGAAACGACTATACACTCTCAATGTCGTTGCTTCTCGTAATCGTAATCAATCTCGTAATTTTCACTAAGTTTAACAGATTTTTGAAAGATGTTTCTCCTTAGTGGAACTTCGGCGGGCAAAAGTCTATCAGCGGAAGCAGGAAGTGATTACGAATATTTTAATGATTGTTTTAATATATCTAAGCAAAAGAAATGCAGATGGTACTAAAGAAAAAACTCGGCGCCCTCCCACTCTGTGAAGAAGGATGACCAGCGAAATACGTGGGCCCCTTAATGGCGAATTGCACCTCCGCCGCAGGTTGGCCCGGCACTGCACTGTCTTTGGGAACGGCGCACGTATACATATATGGGGAGTGCTTAACGCCTGCTTCACCTCCAACGCGGGTCGTCGCAACATTGCGCTATCTTCGGTATTTTGTGTCCACACACGGACACGACCCTGGGGGAACTAGCCCTTAACAGCTTCGCTGTTAAAAAAAAAAAAAATAGCGAGATATCACCCGGAACATAACTGCAATGGCAGCGCGATGGTTGTGGCGGAGAGAAAAACAACAAAAAAGAAAGGAAAATGTAGGAACGGGAGCGGTAGAGAAATAAGAGCGAGAAGCGCTTCCTTGCGGTCAGCGCAGCGAGTGATCGCAGCGCACGGGCGCACATGTATGCACGGCCTGTTTCACACGACGGCCAAGGAAGGCGATGAGCGGCCGCGGCGGGGGGTCGGCGGCCCCCCTTTTGCGTATGCCGATCACGACGGCGGCGGCAGCAGCGCGCTCCGTGGCGGTTGCGCCCGGGCACCACGCGGCTAAGTTGCCGAGTTAGCGGTGAATGTGGCGCACTGGTGTTTTTCGGGTGGGGGGGGGGGGGCATCGGGAACCCACCTATACGTCAGTGCTGGGTGATGACACCCCCCGCCGGCCGTTCCTGCGCCTCACATTCGCGTTGGGTGCAGGCTGAGCGCTCGACTGACCTTACCTGACTCAGAATCAGCTTTGAGAGGCGTCCCCCTTGAACTAAGAAAGAAGAGCGTTAGCGGCACGGTACGTAATTTTCTAGGTAATTATCATTGCCAAGCAGTATCGTAAGAACCTGAAGAAAGAAAAAAACATTGCGTGGTCGAGCGGTGCGACTACATGCTTACAACGGCATGCCCATCTACGTGGACAAAGTGACCCCATTTCAGTATCATTTTTGCAACACGAAACGACAGAGCTGTTTTTGCTTCCCTTTACACACAGATGGGTAGCCACGTCACTGTTCGCCGTGTTGGTTCTTCATGCCATGTAACAGCGTAATCTCACTGCACTCAATATGTAGTATTTCATGGGCCTTTCCCGTTGTCGCTGATAATGGAATTGCGCAACAGACAGCGTCCATTTTCTCAGAACGCTATGGTAGTACGTTATTGATTACGTCATTAAATGGCATATGGTGCTCGTAGTTTCACGTTATGACTTTTTTCTTAATTTTTGATTGTCGTTACCGGTTCATTCTTGAAAAAAACAAATTTCTTTACTCTTGAAAAATAGAAAGAGCTAATTTGTTCGACATAGAGTATGGACATACGATCCAAGGTCGCTAACGGAAGAAAAAAAGAATGTACTGCAGACTTTTGGGTGACGCTTCGAAGACGTAACTGGTGAAAGAGTCCAACAAATTCACGACTGACAATGAGGCGGGAGTGCAAGATAAGTTCTCGAACGGACGAACTAACTCCAAGTTGGTTTGTCCTACGAGCCGGCAAAGGTCATAACGTTTAAGAACGGGTCCTGCACGCCCGGCTCATTGCCAGTGGTCGAATACAAAGACTTCATATATATATATATATATATATATATATATATATATATATATATATATATATATATATAATGTTCCATCAGATGTGCAGGCAGGTCGCTGGCTCAGCGATAAATTATGTCATATCAGTTTTTCCTTGAAGCCATGCATTAACAGAGTACCACACTATATGTGTTCGTCCCGTACACTATATTACACGTAACACGTTTGAAATCCAGGCTCAGGAAATATCCTACGTTTTCTGAGACGATGACACCCGTAAGCTTTTGATCCTATTTGTGCGTACGTGTCCTACCATGGTCCCGAAATTGCAGATGCATTTCAAGGCGCCATTTGAGGCATCTGAAGCGCTCTACATCAATGGTTTGATTGATTTTTTATTGGTTTATCATAATAGATGTAATGAGAGGCGAAGGGAAAGGCCATTTAAGGATGACTTGAGGGTGTCCTTCGCCCCCATACTGGCAAAGACAGCAGCAGAGGCACTCGCATTTTGTTTCCATTGTCGTGCACTTCGACAAAAGCATCATATTAAACACAACGTTGTCATACACTTTGACGAAACCTTCAAATTAAACACATCACTAATTACTGCCCTACACGGGGCGTCATACGTTAGCATATATCACTTCATAAGCATCGAACGCCAGCACGACATTTCATAACAGCGTACGCGTACTAATAGTGGCATTAAACGATATAATTAAACACAAATCATTAACAGTTCTGGAGATCAATTTTAAGCTAGAAAGAACGCGTACAAGTCAGATAATTTTACTTCGTGACTATCGTTTCCTCTGGTATGCAATAATACCGCAAGTCTTGCATATGATTCTCAGAGAACTTATAAAAATTTCGTGTGAATTTCAACTTAGCTCCGCAAGAATAGTACACGGAAGGCATGCGGAGTTGAAGTGTATCGTTTCAGTGAGACCATACGGTGCAGTGTGCGGGCAGGTCGCAGGTTGAACTACCGCGGCTTGCGCAAATGTAGACGCGTCAAGGTTGACAGTGGCTGAACTCCTCTTATCCCGTTTCTCACTAACGCGTACGCGAAGATTCTCTATTCTCTCGGATGAGTTTCCCCGCCGATCAGACTTTAATATCAATGAGAAAACAGCGAGAAACATTGCAGATGGCCCACAAAAGCGCAGGCGGTCTTAGACGGACGTCGTACTTACGCTAAATCCCACGGCCTTCCGCACGCCTTCCGCACACGTGCAGACGTGCGAAAGACTGCACATGTCGCACACAGACGCACAAATTTTGTTTTGCACTAGGACTGCATGGAGCAGCATAAAGCTGAAGTTGTGTATGCGTGTGCGACATGTGCACTTTTCTGCACCTCCGCACGCGTGCGGAAGGCGTGTGGCAGGCCGTGAGGATTGAGCATAAGAGAGGAGGCCTTGCTTTAGCTTAGGGAGCTCTGATAAATAATTTCCTGAGGCATTAGAACAGAAATGGAAAGGGCACTCGAGTCGCTTACATGCTGCCGCTTTACGTATACATAGGTCAGGATTTGGGCACTGTTTGACATGTTGCATATCTGGCCTTGATTTATTCTTTATGTAGTGGTTATATTGCTTATTTTCTGCCGTACGAGATAAAGGCGAAGTGGCAGAAACTGTAATATGTAGGGCTGGGCGAATATTAGGTATTACCAATACGAACCTAGCATTACACGTTTACAATTTGTATTCGGATCCGAAAATTAAATATTAGGCACTTTCGAATATTTGAATCTAATGAAATATTTCGCCACCACCGCCTGTCGAATTCTGGTTACTGTTCTCTCTCTGCTCAACAAAGTGTCGCAATTTATCGGAAGTGAAGCAACGATAAAAGCTTTTGAAGCAGTGCGCAAACGGTGGTTAATGGAAGCTTTTGTCTGAGCTTTCGCAGCAGTAGCTTACATGTTGACCTGCGATTTTGGCTTGTAGACAGAGACTTAGTATTTTTGTCAGTCTAGTCACATAGCAGTTATATCTCTTACTCAACAGAGAGGGATGATTTTCTTGCAACCGGCCCTTTTACAGATGTCTGCTGCGCAGAATTTCTTCAGCACTTCTTATATTGTAGTTTTTCTACTTCTGACCTCTCTTTTTTCGGCAACCATTAGCGTTTTTGGAAAGCTAGTTTTACATCAGCCAGTATTTCTTGGAAAAACGAGGCTCTAAAAATGTTGAGATGCTATTCATGCAGTTTTTTCTAATCAGCGATCTGTTGAGAGCTGATCTTTAGTTTCTCAGTTAGCTACCTTTTTGCACTAGTCAGTAGAAGCGTAGTACCTAATTATACCGAAACAAACGATCATGCTGCCAATATTTGCGTCAGCTTTTGACTATTCGATATTCGATTGCTTACTACTCGTACTCCAATCGCATGAGAGAATGTTGAAATTTGTCAACCCCTAATATGTCGTCTAAACAGGCAGTTAAAGAAAATATGCAGGCACGTGCATCGTTCCCCGTAACAACGCATGTTCTTTCGTGTTCTTCTCATACAATCTGAATCAATCCCTTTGAGATAGAAATTCATGTAGTAGGGACGCCATCTGTAACTTTCATTAAACTCACTCACTCACTCACTCACTCACTCACTCACTCACTCACTCACTCACTCACTCACTCACTCACTCACTCACTCACTCACTCACTCACTCACTCACTCACTCACTCACTCACTCACTCACTCACTCACTCACTCACTCACTCACTCACTCACTCACTCACTCACTCACTCACTCACTCACTCACTCACAACTAGCAATTTAACACTTAAGCAGTACCGGAGGTTGCTTTGGATTCTTCGCTTTTGGTATTAGCATTAGTGGACAGCAATAGAAGCGCTTTAAAGTGAAGTGCGCATCCGGCGAATTTTCACCCCTTGTTAAATTGAACCGTAGTAAAATTTGTATATGTGACTCTCAAGCAATTTGCTTCTCATGTTTTTATTGTGAAAAGCAGCGAGTGTTTCTTCGCTAAATTTAGCTAATTTCTTGCTATGTTACCAACACTGGTACGCGCAGTTCTCTGCTGCAAGTCGCAATGGGCGATGAACGAGGACATGCATCGGCGATAAATTCGGGATTCGGATAGCCCCGCGTCTGACGACATTGGACGCCGTTATCGACGCCGTTATCGACGCCGTTATCGAAGCCGTTATCGACGCCGGCACCCAGTGACGGATTTTTGGCACTCCTGGTTGACGACAGTGAAATTACCTCTCTATAGGAACCGCGCTTGCAGCGCAGTCATTGGGATGGTGGTACTGCAGTGCACTTTAGATGGTGCTCAATGACAGAGGAACCACTTAGCATATAAGCTGAAATTTGAAAGATGTTTCGATACCTGTTTATTTCACGCACGCAATCTGTTATAGCGCCCCCTAAAGAGTGTCTCGTCATCGCGCGGCACCCGTGTGAACTTCAGAACATTGTAGCCGTCACGGACACGCGAGAAACCGCTCGGGAAGCGCACGTGTGGACGCACCGCTTCGATTGCGTAAGGAATAAAAAGATTTAAAGGCAGTCCGGCCCGACAAACGCCATTTCACGCTCGAGATTTATGCACCCCTCGCAACGCGCGGTGAAACGAGCCTTTGATTGGTATGCGGAGCACTGCGCAAACAGAAGCTCCCAAAGCGTGGGTGTGGACGAGCGCGACAATGCGGCCAAAGACTGTTTACACGAGGTGTTCGAGCGCGTGCTTATATCTCTTCGGCCCGCTCCCGTGTGACATCCACCAGTGTATCACGGCTCCAACGTCTCTTTCCCTCCGCAAGTGTCGTTCGCGAGGTACCCTGATGTAGTTCAGGGTGCTGACGCCACTGTCAGCCTTTTACGGTTCAATATAGTGCCTTTCACTTTGTGACTCAATGTTTGCAACAACGTTTGGTACGCACAGCAGCATAACCAATCGAGGCCATCGTTTTTTTATACTCCTTGCGCAATACGCGCAGTGATGTGAAGGAAAAATCGACAAAGCTTTACCTGGTTACTGCCTGATGTAGGAGATGAATTCCTTGTTGAGAGTCACAATGAATACTAATACAGGTGTGATCAAGGCAGTAGAGGAGGTGATGTTGTGCTCTTCGGCATCAAGTCAACGCTTCCGTCTTACTCGGTTAACCAAGCTTCTAAACTCGACATTGTCTGGACAGCCTGCTAAACGCGAGCTCACAAAATTTTCACGGATGTCCGTTACCATTGTTTGGATCGCACCGCTGGTGCGATCGGTTGGGAACTCGGCGCTGACGCCCGTGGTTGTACCTGGGTCGCAAGCCCCAAGGGTAGCGTTGGCCTGGCGGCCTGGGGTACAACTGGAAGCATCCGAAGGTCCCGGCAAAGCATGAGTCGACTGGTAACAACAAAGCAACTTGTTTATTTTAACATCGCAAAGAGTTGGCGGTCAGGTTGACCGAAGTAGAGAGACGGGAGAGCACTTTACTCAACAGAAGAAATCGGAGCCCTCTTTTTGGCGTCCGGGGGCAGCTGTCTTTATACTCTCGCAGTTGAGGGCAAGAAGGAACCCCTCAATAGACGAGCACGTGAACGTACAATGGGCTAATGGTGACGCACACTGTCGTAGCGCTGCCGTAGCACAATGTCGTAGCACAATGTCGTAGCACAATGTCGTAGCACACTGTCGTAGCGCTGCCGGTCGGGCACAATGACTGTAATGAGAGGATGATCCCTGCTTTCGCATCGCCTGGTTCGGGCACAATGACTGGAAGGAGAGGGTGATCCTTTGCGGTCGCATCGCCGCAGTCGCGCCTGGAAACACCTGGCGGGGAGCGTTGCGGCGACGACGATCGGGCCAAAATGTCTGCCGCCCCGCCGCAGTCGCGCCGGCAAAACCACGTGTCGCAGGCGAAACGCAACACCATCCACCAGATTTCAATCGTTTTTTTTATTTATTGATATGATATAAGGAGATGTTGACGCACAACTTAAGGCGCCGGCTACTCCTTATCTCTTGAATGGTCCTATCATACAACGTATAGGGTCCTATCAACGTATAGGGTCCTATCATACAACATATATATATTACATATGAAATCACCTTTTCACATTCCAGTCGTTCCTTCGTTAAAGACTAGCGTGCTAACTTGGAGCAGGTGACGGAGCTATTCTCGACTCATTCAAGCCGCCTTTCTTTGGCGATTGCAATTTTCCGCAAATCGACTGAGTGCACTACTAATCTACAGCGAAATATTATTGATACAGTTCTGTATAATACGTTTTTCGGTATAATACAATTTTTATTCGTTTCCCGGACAATGTCCCAAACGAGCAATGCATTTTCATATACTGTTATCGCCGTCGCGTTTTCACCAGGAGTTATATAGTACGGCTGCAGAAGTGGGTTTTCTGCTGGCATTTATAAAACTCCTAGCCTGATATTGCAGCCTGCTAGCTTAAATAACATCTGAATGACCCACGAACAACACCTTGAGCCCCATGCCACGCTTGAGGAAAGAATGCACGCGGTACGCTGCTGGTGGTAAAACGCTGCAACGGCAGTGCGGCGCTAGGCAGACTCACGGTGTGCCGCTGCTCAATTGAGCGAGGAAACGGCGGCTTCTCTTTTTAACTTCCCGTAATTGTTCACTGGCATTGAAAAGTTCAGCACAAATTGACGAGTTATTTCAACGTTACTGAATTAAAGTGCTGTGGCTGCGGTTCGCGTTGTGTCGAGCGATTTCCGTATAACACGTTATGCGGAGCAGTATCACTCGGCGCCACACGAACTTTTGCTAAAGTAAGTTTGCCACCGAGTACGCCTGTTTTCATACTTTCTTGGAGCTTTCTTTGGATAATACACCTTTCGGATTATACGTTTTATTTCCCGGTTCTCGTGAGGATCGAATCAACGAGATTCGAATGGACATGTCGCGCGTCTGCAGAACTCAATTTAACTGGTGATTTCAATATTTTGCATGTTGTTAAGGAAACCACCCAACGGTGCAATGTTTTAGATCTTGTCCTCACGACCGCTCCTGAGATGGTTGGCCAAATTACACAAATAGAACGCTTAAGCGACCGCAAACAACTACAACTGAAATCCGAAATTCTACCATTCTTTATTGGCGCCACCCCAAAAAAGATGCGAAATTAAGGTAAAGCTAAATGTATTTCCATGAACATTGAACAGGAACTCTTGTTCAGTAACATGCTAATCCCGCTGTTTCACAGTAGAACTGTCGAAGAAAACTGGGCCTGTTTGAGGAATAAAATCTCCACTTTAATAAATCAGTATGTTCCACTAATCAACATAACTAACGATAATAGGAGCCCATGGTTCACAGGATCTCTCTGTCAACCTCGGAATAGAGAGAAAAGCTTGTACAACAACGCCCTATGTACGCAGGCGTCATGCGATGCTTGCAATGTCGGCCTCAAAACGTATTGCTGTGCTATCCAGTTATTGAAGGATAACTGTTTTAATCATGACTTACCATCGTTACAAAAACACAATCCAAGAAAGTTCTGGCACAGGGTGATAGCACCCATCGTGTCATTGCAAGACAATAATAAAACTCAAATACCTGGTAACGAGTGCGCCTCTGCATTTAACGCCTGCTTTTCTTTCACATTCACTCAAGAAGATCAGTTGGCCCTCCGATGTCCCTCAGTTTAATTACAAGCACATGCTGCCTTCAGAACGTCCTACTGAGGGCGTCGCACTCATCATTGGTGACCTCAAATTGTCTATTTCTGCAGGCGTTGAGGGAATTAAGCTTAAATGACTTTAAAAAACACTCTTATCATGTCCAGCAAGATTTTACCTTACATTTTTAATTGCATTTTACAGCAATTAACACGTACGCTTCCCAGAGACTGAAAATTGTTAAAGTAAGAGATATTTAAATCGGATAATAAATAATAAGCACCTAGAAGGTAACTTTTTCTTCACCAATCAACCTGGATTTCGGAGGGGTTACTCATGTGAAACGCAGCTACTAAGTTAACAAATGACTTGCACTTTCATTTGGACGAGTAGTTACAAACCGAATGTATCTTTTTAGATTTTTCAAAAGCGCTTCATCACGTCACAAACTGCCGTTGGATTTTGAGGTAATCAGCTCTTAGATTCTGTAACCTTATCATGGATCCGCTCTTTTATTTCCAACCAACTACAGGTTACAGTTTTCTGACATTGTCTTTTCCCTTTTGGCGTACCTCAAGGCAGCGTTATTGAACAATTTATTTATTTATTTATTTGTTTATTTATTTATTATCATACCCTCAGGGTCCGACGGGCATTATAGAGAGGGTGGGTGCATGGTTTTCAAACAATCGAAAACATTCAAGCCTATCAGGACAAGAATAAGATAAACAAGCAGAAACAACAGCAGTTAAAAAGGAAAAGAAGCTGCGAAATTCGAGTCATTTCAAAAGATGATCGGTTGCGTTGGTCTTGAATGTTGTATCGGCTAAGGTGGCGATGGAAGAGGGAAGGTGGTTCCACTGAGAACAGGTTCTCGGCATAACAGAATGCAGGAACATGTCGGTTCGAGAACGAGAAACAGCTACTTTACCGCTGTGATCGATGCGGGATGATATGGTACGCTGGCTCTGAAATGAGTTGCTGATTCAATTAACGGTCAGGGAACACTTTGTGGAATAAACAAAGATGCGCGATGTTGTGCCTAGTTTGAAGGTCAGGACTGTTATGTAAGGTTTATGCAAGTGACGATTTCGTCTGCGATACACTGGTGGTACATGAAGTTCGACGTAATAAAATGGGCTGATCGATTCTGAAGGGATTCTATGGATTGAATGAGAGTGAGCGGGATCCCAAACTGCACACGCCTATTCGAGTTCCGCACGAACATGTCATATTCATTAATGACTTGGTGAATAATATATTATATAGCATGCGCATTTTTGCTGATGACCGCATTGCCTACCGTCGTATTAAATGTTCTGATGACCACCTCACCCTTCAGGATGATCTACAGGGTGTGAGTTCTTGGTTGTAAGGATTGGCTCATGAAACTTAACCTTCCAAAATGCAAGATAGTATACCTTTGAGTAGCAAGCTTAGCAACTCTACAATTTCGTACCGGCTACATAAAAACATCATCTCCCTTGTTTCTAACTGCAAGTATCTTGGCGTCGACCCCACGCCAGACCTTTCTTGGTCTTCACATATTAAATACATCTGCGCTAAACCATCCAGATCAACAGAACACTTACGTCTAACTCTCCGTAACTCAGCTACTGAAATACGTAACGTGGCTTAAATAAGCTTTGTCCGACCTCAATTCAGGTTGCTTCATCCTTTTGTTTCCCTACCAATTGTATTTTGTTTTGCACTAATAGTCTTTTATAGTAATTTTTTGTTTGCAGTAGAACATGTGACACTAGCTACATCGCAATTGGTAACAGTTCTAGTTTCTTTTCCTCCCAAAAATGTTACTTATTCACCTGTAACGCCATAATGTTATCACTGTGCTTGTTTGTTATTAACACTGGTCACTACAAATATTTTGCTTTTCTTCCCCTCCTCGTTCTTTCGGTAGTATTTGTATAATTGTTTGATAATTTGTTACATCATTCGTGAGTTTTAACGATTCCAATTTCTGTATTACCCCTTACACAACGCCATTCTGGGCCTATATGGTATTATAAAGATATCATAGCTGAGTGGAAAAAGAATAAATGCTGGATCACTTACATGAAATAACTTACCAAACATAAGTGAAATACGCCGACGTTTCCCATCAATATTGAAAAAAAAAAACCCATTGTCAGTGCTACTATTGCGCATTTAGGGCATCGCATGCTGTGTAACATTTATTTGCTTCTGTTGCTTCTCGAACATCTTTAGTGGAGAATCCCATAGCACCTTCTTTCTCTAGTTTTTATACCGCAGTTAATAGAAAAAGAACTTTCCGTCTGCCTTGTAATAATTTTCTGTGATAACGATTTTTTTTTCTCGTTTTGGCCTGTAAATGTTATAACTTGTTTGGATCCGAACGAGCCTCGAGTTAGGGATCCAAATGCACTTTTACATGATTTATTCTATATGCCGTCTCTCTTTAAGACTCTATATGCTACTGGCACACTTTTTCGCCATTGTTTACTCACTGACATTTTAAAAAAAGTTTTCCGTCAGGTGGAACAATCGACATTTACAGAGAGACACTTCGGCACACTGCTCGTGCTCTAATACACTCGTGTGGTTCCGACTTCTCGGGGTTACTGCATGCCCGCCAAGAGGAAGGTATCACTCCGAAGGGTAACTGCGAGTCAGCCTAGTTGGAACAGATTCTTCTTAAAACTTTTTGTGCGCAAACAAACAGGGACAGGGACAAACAAGCGCTCGTCCTTGTGTTTCTTCTATTCTTTGTCCCTGTTTGTTTGCGCACAAAAAGTTTTAATAAGGCTCCGAAGGGTTCACGCGAGTGCGGCTGTCGCACCATCCACCCACGCGTGCACTGGAGTTACATACGGAACGCCTGCAAGAGCTGCACCACGAGGCAAGACCTGCACCACGTTCCGTGGCCCCCGGTGTTGCAAACCGTCCGTCGACGTCATCTGCATCTGCGGGGTCTTCGTTCCAACGGGCCAGCAGATTTCATCAACTGGGTTCATTGACCACACGACCGCTTTTTCTTTCTTTTTCTTGTTTCATTTTTCGTTTAGCTTTATGCATCAGACAGATTCGCACAAATGTGTAGCAAAATTTTGATGTCGAGGGACAAACGAAGTTAAGAAAAAAACAAAAGTAAAGTTGAAAGCCGATAGGAGAGCTGATCACAGAAAGGAAATATCCAGAGGCCCAGTGGCTCAGTGGTTAAGACATTCCGCAGGAAAGAACGAGCTCTCGGGTTCGACTCCCGGTCCGCTCTTCTTCTAGTCCTTCAGCTGGATTATTCAGAGAGGCGGAGATTACTTGTATGCGAAGTAAAAAACACATATTCAAATACTTAATAAAAATCACAAGTTAAGTCCTTGTTTAGTTCACGACACATATTGCAATTTACAAATTGCGGCCGCTGTGCTAGAGACGTATGTATAATTAGAATGCAATTCCGGCATGCCACCAGTTTGGAGATATGCACCACAAAACTCGCCTCATATATGCTCTGTTGTTGCACTCACTTTTTTAACAAAAAGCTTTTTTATGCATACCAAATAATAAGGTACTTCATGGATTTTCGTTAATTACTTGAATATGTGTTTCAATTTCTCGTGCTATCCACCTCTTCGAATAGACTAGCTCAAGGACAAGAATTATGCTCAGATCTGTCACAGGCCATTTATAAACATTCCGTCAAACCTAAAAAGAAAGAAAAAAAAATGATCACCCCGTATACATGCTGTCGTATGAAATGCAAAGTATAGTATGGGTATGCCATCGCCCTCCCGCTCAACTCGCACGTTCCTACAGCTTTGAATTCTCTCTTTTATCAGACTGGCCGTTTCTCGCAAAACGTAGCATGACCAACACTAACTCGCGGAAGACGTCCACATGTGCCTGGAAACGTTCACTAGCGGCACCCTGGGGTAAGAGGATCCCTCATGTAGCCGCACCTTTTAACCTCAATAAAGTTTTCATTCAGTCATTCGGCCCGAGACTCAGCTGAGCAGCGTTCTCAAAAAGCCTTACACCCGCGGAACACCGTCACGCTCACCGAGATCAGTGTTCGGGGGAAGAAAAAGAAGCCGATGAACGCATTTCACGAATGGCGAGAGTGAACCTCAGCTTTGGGTGGCAGCGCGTCATATTCGCAGAAAAAAAATTTCTCCTTTCGAAACCGTTTAGGTGGGTGTTGAGCTCCGATTATGTTCTGATTACTTCAATGGCAAAGCTCCGTAGATATTCGGGGGGGGGGGGGAGGGGGGAGTGGGGAAGGTTAGGAACCGCGTGACGGGGTAGAGGTGGAACAGTTTCTTTTACAGCGAACGTATAGAGGAGGAAGGGGGGATTCCCCCGATTCGCATGCATACGGCGTGTCCCGCCGAAGTCTCGGGGTTCACGCAAAAAGGAATTGGGGCCAGGCTCTAACAAAAGTGCAAGAAAGCAGGGGGAGCTAGGAAGGTAAGAAGAGGTCGATCGAAGCGGAATAAGCGGACCACACCCAACTCCGTGGTTGAAAGAGGGAAGGGGTAGGGGCGAGAGGGTGATGAAGAGTCGTATCGGAAGGGAAGAAAACACGTGACAAAGGGAGTGAGGGAGGCCCGTAATTTCAGTTAAATGGGAAAGAAAAAGCGGAACGGGCCGGCCGGCTCGTGCCACGGCATCGACCAAACGACGCCGCCGCCGCGGCAGCGCGCTCACCTCCTCTCCACTGGCATGCGTCGCGTGACACGCGAACGCCACGCGAGCACTCCGAGTAGGGAGGGAAAGGGGGGGGGGAGCGCTCGGCAGCGTCGGGTGCACGCGCGCGGCGGTGCGCATGCCGCCGACACACATACACACACGCCGTCGTGTTTACATACGTGCCGAAAAAAAAAAAAAAGAAAGACACCTCGGACGCTGACGCCGCGTCGTGACCGAGGGCGAGCAGGAGACGAATGAGGAGGAGGAGGGGGAAAGCGTGATCACGTGAAGGGTTGGTGGTGGTGGTGGCAGCCGGGCTGCGGGTTTGTTGCCGAATCGCGTGCGGCTGTTTCAAGGCGCACTGTATGTACTACGCGTCTCGAGGAAGCATGCCGTGGTCGCGCGATGTAGCGTCTTAACACGGAGTGCGATCTCAAGATCAAACACGTTCCAAGGGAATGTGAGCCTCGACTTCTATCACTTTGCCTCCGAAAACCCTTCTCAACCTACTCGTCTGAGCCGAGCCACATTCCACCTAGGACCCACCTGCATCAATAGGCATTATGCCGAACGAATGAATGGAATCGGCGATGATGTGAGCGACCAGCGAGTCTCTTGACTGACGGGCTTGATCGCTACTATGACCGTGATTAGGCGGTGAAATTTGCGCACTTTCTGTCTTAGTATCCGGGAAGGTATTTAGCATGGCGCCCGAAACGAAAAAGCGGTTACCGAGAAGCTCACGCGCTGTGAAATCGCTCTGAAGTCACTGTGAGGTCACACGCGTGTGATACGCTGATGCTGTGGCACAAGAAAGTGGTCTTGAGATAAGAAAGTTTATTTAGAGCGTTCTGGGAATACAGGTCTTTACGGGCTGTGTACACGAGCGCATAGTCGGTAGAAATGCGGGCCCTCTGTTACATTTTCATAAGTGATGTAATGAAAGACTAATAGGTGCGTGTCTACACGGCCAAAGGTTGCTGTTTATTATTATTATTATTATTATTTTACCCTCATGGTAATGCTTATGTTGTCATGTCCCTGCATTTGAACACAAACCTTCGAGATGAAACCTTATTAGGTTTCCTAACCTAATTTTAATAGCCGAATGTCCCCGTCGCATACCCGCGAAAGGATCGGAGTTTGTGTCAATTCCAGAGATTGTCAGAATTCATTAAAATAAACGTGGGAAGGGTTACGTAAGGCGAATATTGTATGCCTCGCCGTGTTAGCATTCTCGGTTGTTCACATCCTCCCAAGACGGGAGTCCATTTTGTGTCACTAATAATCGCCAAACACTTATATTATGCCTGTTTTGGCATCAAATTGTATGTTATGCATGTAAACGCCCGATGTAATGGACGTTAGGCCTTAACGTAGTCTTCTTCGCTCTTCGCAGGCGCATGAAGCTGAAGTACGCGCTTCTGTGCATTTCTGCACTGTTAAGATATAGGTACAGATGATTGATTGAACGTGCTTTAAAATCAAGCGAAATAATAAGCGAAAATATGTGTACATACGCATTCACTTTCCCGACCAACATATCAGAACGTGCTCGCAGTATATCCCACCGTTAAAACTTGTAAGAGGCGAGAATCAGTGGTATAAAACGAAGGCCCGTTGAGTGCTGACATGAACTAAAGCTACGCGAGAACACAAAAGACACACAAAGGTGCTGACAGACTATGAACAGTTATAACCATTTCACGTTCTTTTGGGAGGCAACGGGATTTTCTCCACACACTCTGCGAAGTGATGCGGGGCCAATGGCAATCTATTTTGATTCCTTTATCGTAATGCCAAAAATAATCATCTATGGAGTCCAAGCAGCTTCTATTGCGGTCACAACCAAGAGCTTTCAGCCGATCGATTGGACAAAATTTCCATTGCTCAGACTTCATTGTTATAGCTCGTGCAATACCAGCGCTAGGGAACTATGAGACGCGGCATGCAGGCTATGCAACTGCACAACACGACGCTAACCTTAGAGCCTCGTTCAGCGCCGGGTCGTCTCGGCTTCACATGTACACATTCCAGAGGCTGACTGACGATCGGGAATTCTTGTTCATTTGCCAGGCTATTGAACATTACCTGTGTAATCTGCATATTTATTTTCGACCCTATTCTTACGCTCTCTCGGTTAAGGTCCTCAATTATTTGTAGCAATTCATCCTCAGCATAGCTGAATAGGTTAATGTCATCTGCAAACCGAAGGTTGTTGAGATATTCGCCGTAGGTCCTCACTCCTAATCATTCCAGCTTAAATACTTCTTCTAAGCATGCAGTGAATAGCCGTGGAGAAATTGCGTCTTCTTGCGTGACGCATTTCTCGATAGGTATTTTTCCGCCTGTAGAGAATTAAGGCAGCTGCGTTTTTTTTTAGATATTTGCAAAAGATATTGCCACATGCTTCCAGTGTTCGTTGATTACGTAATGCCTCCATGACTGCTGGTGTTCCTACTGAACAAAATGCCTTCTTATAATCTATGAAAGCCATGTAGAGAGGTTGTCTGTACACCGCGGATTTCTCAGTTGCCTGATAGACGACATGTATGCGATCTGTTGTAGGATACCCCTTTGTAGAACTATTGCAGGTCTACCTGTATTGTAAAATAGCCCATCGTTGATTGAAGTGCTGTCCTCATTCAGTTGGAACTTACCTTGGTAATTATGCTCTAGAATACTGAAAGCAGCCCCCCCCCCCCCCTATAGTGCGCCTATATTTATTCAATTATTCAACGTGTTCCCTTTCATGGATTAGTATAATGTTGACATTTTTCCAGCTCTCTGGTACACTTGAACTCGTGAGGCATTGCGTGTGAGACTTTAATTGGGTTAGCCTCTCACCTTCTCTGTGCATTACTCCACTTTCCTCACTACGGTCACTTCGGCGGCATCACAAAGGCAAACCGCAAGCTTTTCAAACATAATACCCCTCCATCTTTGATTAAATCGATTGTTAAACCATCTTCTCCAGCAGCTTTTCCCTGGAATATCTTTCTGAAATATTTTGCCAACGTTATCGGTGGCAGCAATAAAGCTGCCGCAATATATTTCTTGTGCTCGGGATCGTTTGCGTCACGTCGAAGTTTGCTATGATCAGCCTTATCTTAAATAAACGCTTTAGTCAGTGCTCGTCTGCTGCGACTCGTTATTGTTTGCGATTATTGGTATGACAGCGACTATTGTACAGCAAAGGCAGGTTGGACCCGGTAGGGCTCGCGAAATGCTATCGAAACTATGTCACTTGACGGTTGGAGCACTTGAGCGTTGGCTGTGCAACAACGTGGCATTATTAATGCCACTCGCGAGCCGTCTACGTTCAACACCTCAGAGATGATAGAACGCCTGCGTGCTCTTAGCTGTGATGTCACTCAGGAAGCCAAGGGCCCTGGTATTTCAATTGGGACACGGGTGGCACTCAGTGCAATCACGTGTCTTCTTTTCTTCTTTTAATAACGTGGCGGGCCACTGAGCTTGAGGTCATTGCACAAAGCGCACAGGCCTTCGCTCTTATTCTTAAGGAGGGGCTGCTACAGTCTGGCTAGGCTATTCGACGTTAGCCGGCTCTGCAGTCGCACGAGGCGCGCTGCCAACCTAGGCGAGCGAAGACAAGATAGAGACAAATTTAATACTGCAGCGACCAGGCAGAAAGAGTGCTTACGTGGCGAGAGAGAGAGAGACTGTGAACGTGGCAGTAACTACACCGCAACTGACACGCGAAACAGTGCTCGAGAAAGGCGAGAAATAAAAAAAAAAAAAAGAAGAAAAGCAAAAAGCTTGGCTTGCCGTCACTACGCTGACTCGTTTCCGCTTTCGCTACATCTTCTATGCGCCCACGCAGGAGCCAGTTTTTATAAATGCCTGCGCGAAAAGAACACCGGCATAACGACCCGGACAACACGGCACGATGCGCATCATTCATTTTTTTTTTCCTTTTCGTTTCCTCTTCGTCCAGATCACTAGACGCGGGAGAGATACTACGCGCGCCATCTAGGCGTCCGTCCCGTCCTCGTACAATGCGAGCAACCGCACGCATTCTGGACCCCCCCTCCTCTCTCATCGATACCCAGCTATTATGAGTTGTACAGCGGGGTCCTTTCTCTCCTCTCAACGCTGTATACGTGACGACGCGGTCTGTTTTGGCACGTCGCGCGTGCCACGACGTCTGGCGTTCAGGCCAGCGGCGATCCCTACGTAGAGCCCTAATCCAACAGTATACGTGTACAAACAGGGATCGAAAAAAAAAAGCAAAACAAAATAACAAAGTGCAGAGTATATGAGGAAGGAGGGGGAAATGAAAGTCTGGGCTGTTGAGTCGTGGCGATTCTGACGCACTAAAAAAAAAAAAGAAAGCGGGAAAAAAGTGGGGAATCGTACACTCTGTGTTCGGGAGAGGCGGGGGAAAAGGTTGGATTGGGGAGAGAGGGATGAGATCGGAGCGGTCTGCAGCTGCCGGCTGACGCCGCCGCGCGTCCAGGAAAGCCACAGCCAGACAGGGACGACGAGGCAGCGCGCGCACCGCAGCTGGCAGCGGCGCGCGCCTACATCATTTAGTAGCTGCCCTTGCGCACTTCTCACTCCCTCTTTTTTTTCCCTGCTTTGTACGAACGAACCAACGACGCCGTGGCGTCGGGGCGCTTTAATTTGGCTGATGGGTCGTCGTCCACCGCCGCCGCCGCCGCGGGCAAAGAGCAGCGGCTGAGCGCGCCAGCCTGTGGCTAGCCTCTCCCCATTCTTTTCCCCATTACCCCGCTTTCCCTACTACAGCCACTTCGGCGGCATCGCAAGCCACGCGCTGACTTCGGCGCAGTTGTACCGCGGGCGCGTGGCTCGCTTGCTCGCGCTTTTGGCGGCGTGTGTCGGGCACGCGCCGCTGACGCGTTTCGCGGCGCAGGTGATCGCCGCGCGGCCGCGTGGCATATGCCGGACGACATGGATGACTTTCGGCTTATTAGAAAGGGAGAGATGGGGAGGGGGGAATCAGGCGAGTTTATACGAGGTAAGAGGGAGGGGGGTCACCCACCATTGGAGGCCAGCGAAAGGGGGAGAAGGACTGTCCGATTACGTGGTTGAAGAGGAAATACAGCGCGAGCGAAAGGCAAGAACAGCGGGATGGGGATCGGCGATTGAGCTTCACTTCGCATACACGTAAATTGTTGATAGTGTGGCACGGCGACGACGCTGTCGTGCTTGAGGCGTAGAATAATTTGAATTCTCGATACTGTGGTGTTTTTTTGGTGCTGCTCCATGTGATCGGCCATTATGAATCTCACTTTGAAGGATTCAGAGACGCTCGGTTCGTTAATTGTACTTTACACAGCAAGTTTGTTTCGGTTGTTTGTATTACCTGCATCAACTACATTAATAAATCGGGTGTAAAACTGAGATGCGCTCGACATTGTGCATGGGCAAGTTCACAGTATTCACTCAGAACATTCGCCGTCTACTGTCGTTGCACTTTGTGGAGAAGGTGCAAGAAAGGAGCTACCGTGAAGCTCTGATGCGAACACGGGCAATACTTCGACACAATACCTGTCCGAGTATCGGTAATGTGCGAGGTTGGAACATCCCTCCCTGCTCCTTTCTACTGGCGTCTACCTGCACAGCTGTCATATTATTTCACCAGCATGCATCAGCATTCTCGTCTTTATTAATGCTTCTACCCTCGGCACTTTGGATGCTCCCCGCGCACTTACTTGTACCTGCACAGACCGTCAGCTAAGGATGCTTGAAAGTGCAGCGGCGGATGCTCCACCGAGGATATCATGTGAAGCTGCCTTAGCACGCGCTAAAATGGTTGGCAGCAGCATGGTTAGATGCGCATTTGTAACCTACCCTTGGATCCCCAATATCTCAAAAAAGGGCAAAGCACAGACGGAGCGTGTTGATTCCTTGTTTCCTTGGCTCGAATTGATTTCAGTTTATTTATTTCATTTATTTTCTCTCGTGGCACAGTGGAGTGGGTGGTAGCAAAAAGTAACACGCACATTTTAACAGCGTAGTAGGGTTAAAACAAGTTGTTAACACGGACTTTTTGGAATTCGTGGGCATTGACGATTGAAACAATGGAAGCAGAAGGGTGGTCCCAGTCGGCGCTTGTTGTGGGAATCAAGGAATTGAAATGAATGTTAGTGTGGCAATATGCCCCGTCAACCTTGAATTGGTGATCGTCTCTGGAAGAAATTTGCAATTGTGGTAACAAGAGAGAGTCGCCTAATCGCTTAAATTAGGATTGTAATGATAGATTTTAGGAAATAGACAGAGACGCAAAATTTACCGAAGTGACAGGTTACGTAAATCAAGATTCGATTTTATTAAGGTAACACTTGCTGTACGCTAGTGGTTAGATAAGATAAAATGTGCTGTAAGGTTTTGAATGTCATCTACGCTGCTGCGATATAGTAAACCGACATGTGGATCCCAAATGGAACACGCATATTCAGGCTCGGACCTACATTATGTTTTATAAAGCAATAGTTTTAAGTTGGTGGGGAGCTATAGTAAAATTACGTTTAATATAACCAATAGTACGACTAGCGTTACTAGTTATGTGGGCAACATGATTGTACTAGAAAAAGTTCCGAGATATATAAAGTACAAACCTGAGTTAGGCCTCATTCCTACAGCCGTCCCGTCCCATCGTGTCATCGTCACGGCACTGGTTTGCGACAGGGGGGAGGGTTTCCGAGTACTTTTCTCCTCAAAAACGGGTCGCCAGCGACGTTGAGCGTCGCTCTACGTTTATGTCGCCAGCATGGTGCCTGAGGCCCGCCCCTACAAAATGTATCAACCAGAAATTAACAAGCCGTCGCTATAAATACAGGAATTTTACAAAGCTGAAACTGGCAACAGCAACGGCTGCTGCTTTGTTTGCGTCTGCGTTCCACGTGCGACACATTGAATACTGAGCTGTGCGTTTTGGTGGTGCTCAAATGTGCGACATGGACGATTCCGAAGGACGTCTCAACGGATAATTGTTCATTGAGTTAGTCGGGCCTCACATGTTTCCGTATGGTAACAGAGAAGTATGCTGTTGTCGACGTTACCATCGCGGTCGCCTATTGTACGCTGCTTCGTCGCGCCTGCTGTGCGTTATCTTTTTTTTTTTTTCGACGCGATGTTGACGCGACGGAACGTTCGATGACTGTGTGAATGAGGCGTTAGAAGAACGATCTTAATAAAACAGGTACACGGTGTGTCGTGAGAAGTGCGGCGATGAACTCTCATTCCGTTACGTTTATTAATATTAAGTTTGATTAACCGAGTCCCACATCTTGTATTTATATTACTTGGCCCCACTGAAGTGTTAAGTGGTGACTAGCAGTTCACATTTCACAATAGATAACGCAATTATCCGCAAACAGGTTTGTGGAGGAACAAATGCTGTTAAGCAGGTCATTAATGTATTCAAGACACTGCAAGGCTCCTGGAACTGATCCCTGCTGTACTCCGGAATCCACAGGACTAGGAGCAGTTGTGGTCCTTTTACGAATTGCGTGCGCCCAAACCAGTCTATCCGTTTTAGTACGTTATATAGGGTCTAAATTAAGCGCGTGTAGTTTAAAGAGTAGTAATTTATGACATACCGAATTGAATGCTTTCGCGGAATCTATGAAAATGGCATCTATGAAGGAGATGAGCAAAACGAGAACAAGCTGAGAGCAGGAGCCAACGTTAGCTTCTGCTTTCACCTTGTTCTCGTTTCGCTCATCGTCTTGACTTGCCCCTGTCCGCCTTGCCACTGTTTGCCCCTGTCCGCCTTGCCCCTGTGTGAGGAAGGAACGATCCAGAGTGGTAATACGTAATCAGTGAAAGACAAAAGTTGTCTCTCAGGAATAATTACTTCTGAAACTCATGCTTTTGGGTAGTGAAGAAAGTGTTTCTATAAATGCCGCGAGGTGAAAATAAATTATGTGCTCCATGAGCTTGCAAGGTATACAAGTCAGTGATGTGAGTGTATAGTTATCAGGGTTATGTTTACTACCGTTCTTGTGCAAGGGAACCATCTTTCCAATCGTCCGTCAGAACATGTTCTAGAGAGTGCAAAACAAGCGTAGAAAGTATGATGGGTGAGTAGGTTTCAGTATCTTTTTAGAAATTTTGGATTTATGCTCTCTGTACCAAGGGAAAAAAGCTTTATTTTACGAATTACGTGGCCTACTTTAGACAAATCTGTAATGAGAGGGTCAATAGGAAAAGAGATATGTAGTAATTTCAGGAAACGAAAATCCGTTCACTAATAAAAAATGACATTGAGAATAAAGCGTTAAGTGCAAGCAACAGTCTTACCTGGAGGCAATGACAACACTGGCAGTGGTTAATTCGAGTTTTCGATTATTTGATATTAATAAAGACGGAAGCATTCCTGAAAAAAAAAAAGTTTAGAAGTGACAGAGCATGCATGTACTCCCTTCCTGTAGATGATATGCTGTCCAACGTGAAGGGCAGGTAATAACTTTTTTCTGCGGAGACGCTGCTTCTTATGCGTGATTTCTGATGTAGTGCTTCACGATATGCGTTGCCGCAGCTAACTCACTCTCTTTTTGGCCTTATCTTCAATGGTCCTTGTGTTGAGCGAAGGTAAGCGATCCCACGGTTACTTTCTTGAGACGAATCTAGGCGCTACCTGACATGGTTGTGCGTATTCTACGGATTCCACCGTTGACAGTCGCAAAACTGCACCAGACGGTGAGCTGAAGAGTGGTTGTAAGTATGAAGATGGCACAGTTGTCACGATGCAAAGTGGATGCTATGTCGTGTTACCTACACGCTTAAAGGGACCCTGAAACAATTTTGACGATTTTGTACAAACGTACTGAGTCGTTAGAATAGGTCCTTCCGATCATTAGTTGACGCATCTAAGTGCGTCAACTAGTGAGTCGCGTGAAGCGTGTAATTTAGTACAAGGTTTTAAAAATGTTCATCGCTGCCGATCGCAGCACACTGCTCGGCGGAATTTTTAGCCGATCCTACCCACATGACGTAAATCACCCAATTGAAGTCAGTATAGGCGAGCTATCCGATTGGCTGCCCAGGGCGTGTCACCGATAATTTTTCCACCTTTATGGGAAACAAATGATGTTCGTAATAGTTGGAATGTTAGTTAATTTGTTTCTATAAAGAGAAAGTAACAGAAAGAAAATGCACAAGAACAATTTCTCACTACACTTAAGCACGACGTGCTCCATTTTGACGAGAGCTCCGCGGTCAGTGTCGGTCTCAGTGTTTTCGAGAGCACCATGATTCGACTTTGTTGCGTTGTGGACTGCAAAGGTAGCGACTTGCAATATGTCCAGCTGCAAAATCGTGTCCCTCTGCAAGGCAGCAGACGAGCGGACTGGCTTCAGCGCATAGGGCGGACGCTATCCGATCGGCGCCAGGATTTGCGCGTTTGCGGCGGTCACTTAACACAGGAAGATTACTAACGCAATAGCGTTTCGCGAGTCCGGTATTAGGGTAAACGCAAGCGCAAGGGTACAGGGCCTGGCCGTTTGACTGTGTCATTTCATGGGATGAGCAGTATTTCATGGGATGAGCAATATTTTGTGATTCGAAAGCAGGCCTCCAGAACTTGCGAGGTTTAAGACGTTATGATGCGAAAGCAGCCCTCCAGAGCTTGCGAGGTTTAAGACGTGACGATTATGAGCTGGTGTCTAAAATCAACGAAACTTGACATTGCGCTTCTGAACAAGGACGTGACATCATCTTGCAGTGGTTGCCGGGACATTGTGGCATCGTTGGTAATCACCTCGCTGATGACCCTGCCCGATGTGCCCAGGATGGCGCACCGACACTCCGTATACCTTTGTCGAGAGTAGGCGCTGCAAGAGAGGTTCGCCGTCTCGCTCGTACCATCACATTAAGTTGCTGGCATTCACCACAGTGTCGTTTATACCGCCTCGACCCATCACTAAAACTTAAATTACCAGGAAAGCTTTCACGACGCCACGCAACACTGCTGTGTCGGCTGTGCGTAGGAGTAGCATTCACCGACTCCTACAGCTATCGTAATGGAATGGCGGACTCACCAATGTGCGCTAAGTGCAAGTGTGAAGAGACCATCAATCATCTTTTGCGCCACTGTTCTCGCTTTGATAACCAACGTAATACTCTCCAGTGTGCCTTGAATAGACTGGATGGCAGGCCATTTACAGAAGCAAAGATCTTGGGAGCCTGGCCTCACAGTTCATTAGCCCAGAAAGCAGTTCGAGCACTTCTTCACTATCTGAAGGCATCAGACTTGACTGCCATACTGTAGACATCCTACACCTAACTTAGTGCATGTGAAAGTGCGGTATAGACTCATGCTTTCTCTCTCTCTCTCTTTAACTTCCCATTCCCTTCCCCACGTGTAGGGTAGCAAACTGGACTCAGTCTGGTTAACCTCCCTGCATTTCCTTCTTCTCTCTCTCTCTCTCTCCTTCATCAGCTTAAGTTTATGCCTCCAACGCTCCGTCGAAACGACCACCTCGCCTGTGGTTACCGGAATATCAAACACGTTCGGCGCTGCGAAAGATGCTCGCAACGCACGCTGCTTCGATAGCTCTCGCTTGTGGTCGACTGCCAAGCAGCTGGCAGAGAGTTCGGAGAGGCTTGGTGCACTCGCTCCTGGAGAACCGGAAGTAGACGACACGACGCACCATCATGACGCAGATACAGTGAAGGCGGAGTTTAGCCCCGATCACTCGGCGAACGAGTTGAGGAGAAATTGCATGACTATGGAGTATGGCAACTTGTAATCGTCTGTAGCTCTCTTAATATGAGACGTTTCACACAAATTGTGGTGCGAATGATTAACTTTTAGCTGTACCCTAGGCGTCTACAAAATTTGTCCGAATCATTTCAGGGGCCCTTTACGCTTGTAACACGTGTCGCCCTTATCGCGTGTCTTGCTTTTTATTTTATTTTTGTTCTCACCTGAATATGCGACTGTTGTCACATGTAGTTGCTGTCAGCTGCCGGATGGCACCATTCGAAGATATTTTGGAGTTGCCGTTACTGATATAATGCTGCGATCTACTGACGTGTCCCCAGCTGCTGTGAACGCGCTGTTTTGAGTGCGCCCGTCGTGGTTTTGATGGTGCCGAGGTGACCGCGTTGCGAGCTGCAGCATGCGACGAAGCCGACGACGGTAAACTATGGAACGTGCCAACTAAGCACTATAGACGAATTATGGGGCCGCAGGAGCTAACTTAAAACCAACAAGTGCCATAAATTCTCGACGCAGAATGTCGACGATGTATATGATTCTTCACCTCAAGGACCCGAAGGCGTTACTCGAAACACAGCTCATTACGTACTTCGTATTTCTCACTGGGAATCCGAGCGCTGTTGAGGAGGTTACGGGGGCTTCTATTTCTTGAGACGTTCTAATGGCTTGCACGTAGTCATGTTAACGTTTGCTGGCGCTGATTCTTTTGCAGCTAGTGCTGCATAGGTCGCTAGTTTGTACCAACTCATGTGCTATGAAAATGATTTTGAGTGTTTTCTTATGAAACGCAATAGAAACTAGCCAAATTACGCACCTTAATTAACTCTAACGATTCTAGCAGGGATATCAACTAACTATTCAACTGATGCATAGCAGCATTTAGCAAGGCGTCTTCAAGATTGATGGAAATTCTACTTCCCAATAAGGAGCTGAGGGCGGGTGCCAGTGGTTCGGTCGCTTTGCGATATCGTGTGCCCAAAATGACCTTGCTCGTTTTAGCTGAGCCCCTTCAGTTTGTCGTTCATATGAAGGCGCGTAGCCACGTTTACGCTAGTGATGAAATACGTCTATCCAGAAGTCACATGCCCATAACGATAACAGTTATCGCTACAGATCACACATTCAGATTTAGAATGCCTGTGTCGTTCGTAAGAACTGCTTCTTTGGTCGCTATAGTGCTCAGTGCGCTAAAGCCTTCGCTAGGACTTCGACTGGCCAAACCTGTTCTTGCTTACGGCTTTAGGACACGAACTGTAAATACGAAGCGATACAGTTGTTCGACAGTGAATACCGTAAAGCCCTGGCCACACGTACGCTTGCCGAGGCGCGCAAGCTCGATCACGCCTGCACGTCTTGCGTTTGCCGCGCCTCGCGAGGAATTGCGGCTTAAATCTACAAGAGAGGCATGCTGTCTCATAGCCGTTTTGACAGGCGTCGTCTCGTACTTTCTTATTGGCAGTGCTTCCAACTGCTGAACTATTGATAAACGTGATATATTTATTTAGAGTCGTTAGATCAGCGCGAAACGTGAAGAAAAAGCCCATTTTCGCATGATTTATACAGGGTGCTTCACCTAACTTGAACCAAGGATTTAAAGAGTGGTTGACAGCAGCTGAATGAAACTGACGACATATGGTTTGCCTTTATATGGCTGACTTGGTTAATTAACTAATTAAGAGGAATATAAAAGGTTATCTAAAATCATTTATGGAAAAATTTAAATATTCAAATTAGGACCAAATGCGTTTCCTTACGTTGTAGAGGGGGGTTTAGAAACGACCGATCTTTGGATTTCTTGTGGCAGCTTACATACTGAGTAGTGATTATTTTTCAGCGCCTATAAGGAAAGTCCTGGAAATATGAAATAAAACCACGTCACTGCGCTCATGCGCTATCGTAGTGCAGCACTCTGAACCATGGTTTGACCCTATCGCCTTATCAGGGACGACGGCGCTTCCTTTCCGCGTGCCACCGTGCACGCAAGGTGCTCACGCACTGTGAAGCCGATGCCTAGAGCCGGGGCCGCTCCCTTCGCCACGGTCCGCGCACACAGCTCTTTCCCTCGAAGGAACGCGCTTATTTTCTGCTTATGACATCTGCTTCTGCTTATGAGATCTATCTTTCAGTAGCCATTTTTCTATCTGCCTTCGTCCCGAAGCCTCCGCCCACGTGTGGCTCTGTTCGCCGCCTGCATCTTCTGCAAACAGTTCGCCACCACACCTGCACAACACGGACAGGGAGAGTGTCCTGGCTTTGAGCACTCGGGATCCTATAATCAGTGGCCAAGTGTAAACCGATTGCCGGCGGTGTCTGTCGTTCGCGTTCACGCAACGCAGCGCCGATAAAGTCGCGCTGCCGATTTGGATACCCGCGTTGAATGACGGCGCTGTCGCTGGGGCCCGCGCACTCGCTCAATAAACCGATCACCGCCTTGCGATTAAACGGCACGCTGCCGCCAGTTCGAGTTCGGGGAACGGTGGAGCTTCGATCTCGCGAATGAACATCGCCCTCTTCTCTCGACACCGAATGCGATCCTTACGTCCCGTCAGCTGCAAGAGGGCGCCCCACGCCCCCATAAAGCCATATAAAACTGCTAGAGGGGGGGAGTGCACTAAGAATGCAGTGCGCGCGCGCGCGAAACCACGCGCTTTCCGGCCCATTGGCGTCTGTCAGCAACGGCACGTGTTTCGACTGCGGATGAGAATGCGGCGTGCGCTTGAGCCGCTTACGGGGCATCGGCCCGGGATAGCGCCACGGAAGATATGGCGCTAAGTCCGACGTCACCGACGTCATTGCTTCGCGGCTCGCTCCCGTGCGATTCGTTTGCGTTGTTTCTCTGCTTTTGTATTTGTTGCACGGCTCCCGAGACCATTTTTGCAGCGCGGCAAATGTTTATTTGGCTTCTTTGCTCGCATCTTCAAATCCGACTGGCGCACGCGACAGGACCGGGTCTTCGCAAATCGTCTCTGCCACCGTCGCTAATCACGCTTGCAGCGGCTCTTCTAAAAGGTCGACAGGCGAGGCGCCGCCTACGCGAATACTCCGCCTGTCACTGCTTCCGCTTGCCGCACCTTCAGATTCCCCGACGCGGCAGCGAGAAAGATGATGACGATGATCATGATACGGTTATGACTGCCTCTTCGACTGAGCCACGTGGCGGCATGCGTCCATCATGATCTTAGGCTTGAGAAAGAAAGAACGAACCTTTGTTTCTGGCGTTTTGTTGCCACCCGCCTAGTCCTTATCCTTTATTTAGCCGGTCGCTCCTAGAAGGACCGCGTTCCTATCACTTCCACGGACAATTTTTCCTTTCCTTTTTGGACCACCGAGTATATTCTCGCTCGCACGATTCTTAGTACACGCCGACGAAGCCGCTTGAGGCTTGACATCTTCCTCCGTGATGACGATGACGCCGAGGTCACAGGCATGACCGTCAGGACTCGGCCCTGCTCTGCTTCCATTCGCCTGTTGCCGCTAGTTCACGCCCGCGCCTTCACCCATCCGCGCTCACAATGACAGCTCGCGAACAACCAGTAAAAATGAGCAATTCGGGGAGCTGTGAATTCTCCACGGAGGCATCGCTTCTGCCGGGTTGTAAGAAAGAGAAGAGGACGGCGGGTTGGGGAAGGAAGGTGTCCGCGGCAGGCTTCTAAGTGGAGCGGGGCCCTCGCAAAAAAAGAGTGCGACAGGTCGTCGCCACCAGTCATCGTCCTTCGCCTCGGCTGCCCCGCGAAGAGAGGGGGGGGGGGGGGACGCGCCGAGCACTGAACGGGGCGCGGCACAGCCGGTGGAACACCGCAGTCATTGTCCTTGCCCTCGACCAGCGCTGCCATCGACGCCCACGCGCCGGCAGAGGTCGTCGAGCGACGCGCGTAGTCGACTGCGCCAGCGCGGACCCCGGCGCGGCGTCGCTCCCCCGACGGCGTCGAGACGAATGATGCTTTCCCGTCATCTGAGTTCCGCGCTGCGGAAGCCACGACTGATCCGCGCTACGACGAGCGCTATTGTATCATCACTATATATATTTCATTTCACTTCGGGATGCGATCAGCGTCGGCGAGGCTATAACGCGATCGTTTGCCTTGTTGGGCCTGGAGGGACCCACAATTACTTTTTTAGCGCAAAACAATGGACACAAGAAAGAGGACAGGACAGGGCGCTTTGTCCTGTCGTCTTTCTTGTGTCCGTTGTCTTGCGCTAAACCGAAGTAATTATGGATTCGCACCAACTAGCCCGCCAACGCACTGGGACCTTGAGGGATGATAGGAAGAAGACGAAGCTGTGGTCGCGAGTTACAAATAGGTTTGCGCCGCTTCGGAAGTGCGCCGCTGTTCACTAGGGTCAATCGGAGCGTACTGCACCGAAGTTAAGGGTTCGGCGGGGCGTGAAAATCGCAGCGCTTGTGCATTTTGGGCACTCGGGCGCCGCGGCGGCAATTGGCCTAATGCGGGCCACGCGGCGCGCGGGCGTCCCATCGGGGCCGCTATTAAGAGTTACCCCACGAGCCCGCGGTGTATTCTCTCTCTTCGTCGACAGCCTCGCGCGCATGCACGTTTACACCGACTCTCCTCCACACTTCGCTCTCGTTTAGAGCGCGCGCGCGCGCGCGTATACAGTCTATAGTGCGGCCGCTAATGGCGGCGGCAGTAGCGTCCGCATCTCCGTGAGGCGGGAAGTGAGCGGGACCTCCGGAAATGCCGCTTCGCCGGTGGCCGGGCAGCCTCCTCCTCGTCCGACGACGACAGTCGACGAAGCGGACGACGTCTTCGGATCACTCGCCCCCGCCTTTCTTGCCTCCTTGCTTCCCTTTCTTCGTGCGCGCGCGCGCGCTTACGGGAGCACCGTCAAGCGTCATCAGAATCGCATTACGACGGCGACACGACCGGCGCGCAAAGTGCGCTGAGCAGTCGCGGGCGCCCTTTCCCCCTCGGCGCAACTCCGGTCTTCATTGGCTCGCTTCTTTCACCGCCCACCCTTTTGTACTCTTCGCTATTAGTCGTTTATTCTGCACCGTGGTTGCAGAGTAAACCATAAGAGGATACCGGCCAAGCGCACCATATGAGCGTACGTGACAGACCTCGAACAAGCAATGGCACGCATGAAATCTAAACGTTTAAGATGAGCAGTGTGGCTAATGACAGCGATTGACTTTAGCGAAAATATAAGCCTTACTGGTAGCAGTACCAGTAAGGCTTATATTTTCACTTGGTAGGTCGATTAGTAGTGTCCTAAAAAATTTCGAAGGCCAAGTTTTTCGAGTAACATGCTGAAACAACACATTTTTTTTTTTTTTTGCCAGAACGAAAGGACTCACAATGAAACCAACCTAAAATGCTTTGGTTTCTAAAATTCTTTGTCATACGACGTTTTTATTTCAGACTGAATTGCGGCAAACCGAATTGCGGCACACAGTTTCCACGGTGATATCTTCTGCGATATTAGTGTAATTTGGATTTCTTATTAAAGCTCGACAGGCACATGCGCAGAAGGGTAACGCCATTCGTACTATCAAAACATAAGCCTGGTGGCGTTCTTTAGCATACTGGAAAGCCACTCTAATGTCTCATTCTGTGTGTAGGTCCCAAATTCTTGATTACTTTGGGATGCCAGTTCTGGCTTTCGGCTCTAAAAACGCCACTTATATGTTATTTAGGACAAATATCTGAGCTGTTTCATGGCCAAGTGAAGTTGCTGGCTTTCAGAACCGGTGAGAACCGCCTCTGGGCCTCTTCTTGTAGAGCAAGAGCTCGGATTTAGCGTGCGAGCACCTTAGACTGGTGGAAATAAGATACCGCTCCGTCACATCGATGGCCTACATAGAGCTGGTCTCGTTTCCTCAGGGAACTGTTCCTCTTGTGGTGAATGTTAAACACTATGCCATTTTTTGACTGATTCTCAAATATACTCTGATTAGCGAAAAAAAGAACTTAGATACTCCATTCTGCCTTATTAGATAGGACTGAAATGTTCAAAACTCCCTGTCATCTGGGGGCCTCGACGCTTGGGCACAGCGACAGGAATGTTGGCGATGCCATCCAGGATTTAATTGCACGGTCAATGAGGTCTCAACGATAAAATCTTTCGTTATCTTAATACAAATTGAATTTCTATTAGCTGTGTTCTTGCTTTCATTTATTCCTTCATTCTAAAAAATAATTTGCTGCAATCTATCTACTAATTCTCAGCTACCTATTCACAAATTTTGCTTGCATTCTTTACGTTTCGTTTATTTTTTTAATTTCTTCATTGAATCATTGAACTACCCAATTCTAGGACAATCCCCCATTGTTGGTATGTGCCACTAACATCTGTGCACTACATCTACATTTACATATGTAAGACTGGCGTCAGTTCCAGAGCAAAGCTTTAATTTTATTACGCTAAATGCGTAGTTTCAGTTTTCCGCAACAGGAGCTTGCTTTTACTTTTTTGTGTATAAAATGGTGCTTCTATAATACCACCACGCTAAATATTCTGGCTATATGTAGCGTATAGCAAAACCAATGAATTCGTGAATTCTGTCATCATCGGGAGAATGTAGACATGCTCTGGAGCATGCGCTCACCCTTTCGTATGTCAGAATGAATGCGTTTATTTATTTTCAGGAGGACCATTTCCGAATCGAAGGCTGTGTTTTATGCTGCACACTTATACCGGGCAGTTGGAGAAGGTTTTTCGCACTAATTGTTGCTCAGTTAATGCCGCTCCATCCTGCGTTGGTTAATGTTAGCTTTTCAAACCTGCCATTGTTCTTTATTCTGTGGCGCTTTGCTTTTCGTCAACGACTTGCTGGAATGGTCATATTTGCGCCTTTGCTTCCATGCTGTCCCTGTTATCTCATCATCTGTTATCAGGGTCACGACGCCGCTGCACCAATGAAGTGTTCAAGTATTCAACCGTTTTTGTTGCTTCATTTCACGCTCTGCGCGGCGCTGCGTGTGTGAGCTCCGGGATTCTGGCCGTGCCGCATCGATGATCAACCGTCGTCGTTCCTGGTTCCTTGGATCAGCTGCTGGCCAACTTTGGACCTGGCCATTTCACCTTACCGGCAACCCGAAAAGGTCACGGGGTGCTTTCGGCGGGTTCGGTGTGGGGTATGATATGCCCGCCTGACGGCACCTTCGCTGAGTACGACTTCGCTGCGCGAATGGCGCGTTCACTGCAGCAGATGCTTCAGGTTAGTTCTCTAAAGGTGCTTATTGCCCAAGAAAGTAGCCGTAGTTACCTAATCGCGGTGTCATGATCGTATGGAATTACTGAAGCTTTCCACCCCCATTGTTTCTTGTGTCTCGCTTCTTCGGCTCTTTCCAAGTTGATATTGGTTTCTGGCGGTGTTGAATCTTCTCTAGGTTCTGATGCGGTCGTGTAAGCATTTGCTGTCGCCCAGGCACTCGGCGCAGGCTAGAGACTGGACAGGCGGCAGTACTTGATCAGCTTCGAGATATGGAATGTAAACAATATGCCAAATACAGAGAAATTAAGCATCTGGCCGGAACAGTTGATACCATACAAAATAAATATCGATTTCACCTGCCGAGTGGAAATGCAGAACATACTCAACGCAGGACCGCTCACCAATTACATGTAGTCGCATCAAGGTGCGGCGAAAACTAGATAGGACAGTGAAACATAATATTGCTTTGTACTGAAGAAAAAGAAAGGTGTCGGGTCTCATTAAAAAAAAAGTGATTCCTGCTCTGTGAAACTTAAAAGCAACGCTACTATAGTTCCGAGTTTAGAACGCTGACATTGTTTGGGCAAGTTCGCCCCCAACAAGTGCAGATCATTTATAGCAAGGTTTAAGTTAAAAAAAAAAAATCCCTAGGAGCGGACGCGAAAGCTTCGCTTACACCGATTCCCGTAGTCTGTGAAATTTGCATAATGTTTAAAGCGAATAGCCTTCTTTGACTCGTTTACCGAGGTCATCGGTAATGGTCGGACTTCCACCGCCGATGCAAAAGCGCCGATGTAGAGAGCACGTGCTCTCACTCAGCCGAGTTCTCGCGCGTGTAATTATTTTACAGTGGTAACCAGCTGTACCTAATACTCCTGCGTATTTGTTGGTTAACGACTCTCTTTGGAATTATCGAGTGAAACAACAGGCGCGACCTAAATGCCCTCACTGCAGCAAATGTACGCGTTGAAGCACGGCATTGCTTTCATAAAGTGAATAGCTGTCTAGAAGCGTTCCACTGTTCGCCTACATTGACAGTAAATGTCGATGGTTTCTACACAGTGCTCTTGCACGCAGCTGTTTATTGCTGGTACATTGTTTTTAAGGTTGTTCGTCTAAATACTGGTTATTTATGTAACCCTTCCCCTATTCTCAACTTGATTCCCCCTTTGAGGAGGCTGTTAATAAATACGAATAAATAAATAAATAAATAAATAAATAAATAAATAAATAAATAAATAAATAAATAAATAAATAAATTTATTTGCGGAGCGTGGAACATTCGTGCATTTACGTTGAATATTGTAGTATCTTTCCTTGAAAAACAAAAAGCCGCTTGAAGCGACAATTACTTCTAAAGATGAAGATTTCCTTTATAAGATACGCATTTCAGAATATTTCTGCGTATCAAACCTTACCTAGTACAAGGCTTAGCGCTTTCATTAACTCACTAGAGCTTCTACGCTTCGTTACTACAGTCATATTGCACGAAATGATCCGTCGCGATGCGCTTTGCGGTATTAAATTGACCTCGCGCTATTACTACACAACTTTGCATCCACCCATACGCACTCTATGCTCACTCTCTCCCTTTTTTCCTCTTCCTATTCCCCTTTCCCCGCCCCCAGTGTAGGGTAGCAGTGCTCGTCTGGTTGACCTCTTTGCCTTTCCTGTCATTGCTCTCTTTCTCTCTCTCTCTCTAGCTCTCTCTCTCTCTCTCTGCATTCAGTCACTGGCCACTCATATTCATAGAAGCAGCTTTAAATGGATGGCTACTTGCATCACGCTTTCAGGGTCAGTCTTCGATGGCGTCTAGGTTTTTGTTTCAACGCGATAGCGTTGAGGGCCGCGTGTCGCCGAATATGCAGTGTCGGCGTCTGACGCCCGGCGTCGGCGTCCCGTGAGCGAAAGTTGCCGTAATATTTAGGTATATGTACCTAAATATATACGTATATGCCACGCCTTGCTATATGACATGCGGTATGTGTGGGTGATATTTCCACTCCACTGTCACTAAAGTTGCTCATACCTTCTAAAACGGGTACAGCGCAACATAGAACGGAAGAAACAAGCCCAGCCGGCTAGATGAAAGAGCCGAACCTTCAGCGCTATATTCTTTCAGCTAACCGGCTCGGCTTGTTTCTTCCTTTCTATGTCGTACTTTACCAGTTTTAGAATGTAATACCGAACACGCCTAATCCTCAACCCCAGTGCTCTTACCTTGTCTTCTCCGTTATTCCTCGGAATATTGAAAATCACAGCCAAAAAGCAAATGCCATGAAACGAAACACCGGCAGCACTTGACTTTTATCTTAAATCTCCTCAGACTGAAATATATAAAATGCGAAACAGTAGCATAAGCCTGAAAATGATGCAAATATTTTGGCGCGGCTGTGCACTATCTCCGGGATCGGCCCGCGTAGAGGCCGCGTTTCTACCAGAAAGCTCGCCCTCGTGCACAGCGTTCGCTGGCAGCGTTTCCAGGAAAACATTATGGTTGCATAAGCTGCAGTTGCCGGGAAGCGCGAGAATCAGTCAAGGATTTTCGAATGCTATCGGATTCCATTCTCAAGAGGCGAAGCTTGAGCGTCGTCCGAATTGTCCTTGGATTAAAACCGTGACCTTCCACGCGAGGCGGTCGTTGCTAAATTAACAGCGCCATGTGTCCCTGGGCGTTTTGACCAGTGACGTGCAGGTGTGTTCCATAATTTATTGATCACCGAAGCAGGCGCTGCAGAGTACAATGCCACAGACGATTGCGCCCTTCTTGCAATAGCTGAAAGCGTGTTGCGGCTTTCCCTCTTCCTGAGAGGGTCTGTGTCACGAGCTGTTGGCTGGCGTGGATTAGGCCGTATAGTTGTCGCTGGTGCCTATCAGAACGCGTTGAAGGGATCCCGTAGCACCAGAGCGGAATCCACGCTGCCTGTCGGAAAATGTCCACAGTTGGTGAGCAATATTTGTTAACAGGCGCCTTACACTCTCATTGCAATTAATAACACTGAATTCATTGTAGCGTACACTCGATTGCCGCGTGTTCTACACCTGCACTTTAGTTAGCGCACGCTGACTATAAGTAATTAAGGTGTAGGACTCTGATGTGCACGGTTGAAATAATTGGACATAGCGAGAGCGTATGACTGCGTTGAACATTAACTTTTGCTGGATTGCTTGAACTGTTGCAATTTACAGACGTGTATCTCTACGCTGAAATATGAGTTTTTTGAGAACTGGACGGCTTTGTCGTATTCAAAGGCAGCTTTCTGACGTGAAGGTGCAGGCTCAAAATGGATTCCCCAAGGAACTGTTTTGTTTTTCTGTTTGATATATCACCGAATTCAATTCCGTTGAAAAAGGATTCGCAAAGCGTACGTTTATGCTGACAACTTATCCTTCTTCATGACAGCCAATGGCATTCTTTCTAACGCCATTTGCAGGCATACCTCCTATACTCTTTGGGTGTAGCGTGGTGATCATCATTTGTCACCTTACGTAAACAGAAGTGTCCTCCTCGGTTTTAATTGCTCATACTCAGGTTTAAATTGCTTAAGTTCCTCGGAATCATAAATGACCGTAATGTCCTAGCAAATAACTATAACGATTTCAAAGCTCGATAGATTCTCACGGACAAGGAGAATCGATCTATTCTATGCGCTTCGCTATGTGCTTGAGAGAATAGGGGTTGTGATAAAATGGGAACATCTCAGTAGCCTGAGGTTTGAAGATCACATTGTATAATCCAGCAATGGTGGGGACGACTTAGAACCTTAGCCGACAAAGTGTGGGAGAATTCGGCATCGGCAGTCACCCTTTAGAATATGTGCAAGAGTGTACGTTTATCTAGGACAACTAGTCACAGGGGAACCGGATGGTGAGAATGAAACCTAGAGAAGTGTAAAAGATGTAGTGGAGCGGCTATGTCTGCCATTACCTAATTATGACCGGCAGCCAACCCGCGCAATCATTGCATTTTACCGGTGCTCACATACATTGCAGAAATTTAGAGGTTAGTAAAGGAACATAAGAAGAAGTTAAGAACCGCAGAACGAGCGATGAAACGAAAAATGTTAGCCGTTGCGTTGAGAGAGACGTTCAAGTGTGTGGATGAAAGAGGAAGCGGAGTGAGTAACAACTTTATTAATCAAAGAGTTGAGGGGCAGGAATGAGGCTAGGCTACGTAGGCTGCTAGGTTGTGCTTCTCGATGACGTCTTTAGCTCGTGCCAGGACCCGACCGAGCAAGCGGAATAGCAGATGTTTTAATTGAAATTAAGAGGCAGAGGTTGTAGGGTTATGTAATGCGTAGGGCAGGTAACCGATGGTCTATTGCAGTGGCATAATGGATTCAAAAGCACGGAATCTCAGTCGAGGATTTCAGAGAGCTAGGTGGCGTGATAAAATTACGAATTTTGTAGGCATAAGATCGCTGGTGCAAGAGAAGGGGAGTGGGTTTCGTCCTGCAGTGGGCATGATGCTGATGAGGACGATCATGATGACGATGATCACAAAATAACGCGAAATTTCAAAATCGATGCTCTTGTTTCTTTCTTTTCTGTGTCATCCCCCACAAACGTCCTGGCGCGGACCTTTTTGCGTGACGGGATGTGACAGCTTGTAAAAAAAAATTGAAAAGGATCATTACCGACCGCAAGCAGTACGGAGAGGCGGCGAAAGAATGGATAATGATAACCCGGTGGTTTTCCGAGGATTTATTGCCGCTTCCGGCATCTGTCATACTCCTCATGTCTCAACGCCGACAGCGTCCCGCCCCTTCCTCTCCCCTTTTCCACTACGGAATTTCCATTTCCTGTGTTTCCTTGCCTTTCAACCTCGGCTTTCGTTTGCCAACGGATCGATGTACGGTGTCCGCGGAATGTGGGGCCGGCGCCCGTCTATACAGTTCTGCGCGCCCGCAGCGCCATCTCGTATCTGTGTAGGGCACTCCATAGCAAGCTCTCTTCGCGTGGCATTTCCCTTCTGCGAGATGGCGGTGCTGGGAGCGTTCCTTCCGTTGCCGAAAATTCAATCTCGCACAGTGCTGGATTTTGGATTCGCTAGCAACAGTTTCACTGTGAGATTTTGTTCCACAATCGATTTCGCCACGAATAGCGACCATCTTCTTCCTGTGTTTTTGGGGATAGCGTCCCCTCTAAAGTCAGCTGAAAGTCAATGACGCACTTTTGTCCATTGCACAAAGTTTCAACAATGCAAGCGTTCTTCTTTTGTGTACATGTCAAATACTAGCAGTAAAGAAAACTAGACCTAGTATTTGTTCAGTTTTACAGAATGTGCTCTTAAGTTTGTAGTAGTAGTAGTAGTAGAGCTTGTAGTACAATCAGCTAAGCGTAACTCCCTTTCTTCGGTGGACCACTGAGTGCAGGCATGATCACCGAAGGCGAAAAGCTGTCTGGAAAAAGACTGTTGCATAACCAGTATCCCCAAAATTGCAAGGGTTATGATTTTTTTATTCTAAATCCAAGGGTACTATTACGCGAGCGAATGATGAATCTGACAGAAAACATTTAGGTTTTCTTTTCAAAACCAAGAACGAACCTGCGCTAATTAACATCCTCCGTTACAGTGAGAGACCCTCTAAAATTTAATATAGACTAGGTACTCCTGACACCGCAAGAAATGGAACAATCCTTTAAAGGAATCCCCAAAGGATTAGAAAAACGCTTTACAACCTGCCTTCGCAGGATGCTTTCCCACATGACTATATAGAACGGTGACATCATCAGGGTTGAATCACATTATTTTAATGGTGCCAGGAGCAGCCTCTGTACCTGATGACATTTCACATGCAATGTAGAAGATCCTATTTCAGGAATCATCTAACGAAATACCAAACTTAGTAAGCTATTCGATTAAAAAAACATGAATACCAGTTCAGTTGAAGGTTTCTCAAACAGCACCATTGTTTAAAAAGAGCAAGGGGTGAATATGATTTCCACAAAATCCGACCAATAACACTTATTTCTAATGTAATCAAGCTTATAGAAAGGGCTCTTCTGAGGCATATAGAGGATTTTCTTAAGGAAACTGAGGTATTCAGTCCTTGCCAAATAAAAATTGAGGCCTGGATGTTCAATGCGGAGCGTAAATACAGATCTTAAAAACCGAATTTAACTTGCACGGCGCAACAAGCAGTACGCGGCTCCGGTTATTCTGGATATAGCCAAATCTTACGACAGCGTCGAACGTGCAATTTTACTAGAAAACTTGCAATATCGCGGCTTTCCCGGGGACATTGTAGCACGGCAAGCTGAATTCTTGAGGGTTAAAGAATCTTGCTGCTGTCAAGGCGCCATTTCTTTTTGTAGGTGCAAGCAAACACGAGGTGTGCCTCAACGTGCTGTCCGCTCGCCGCTTTTATTTAGTGTATTGCTTTGCATAGTCCTTCGACATGATTGTTTTAGTACTTACGTTTACGCTGATGACATTTCATCTTTCTTTCCCCAGACTTAGCAGGCCCACTTAAGTACTTAAATAATTAAATATTATATATATATATATATATGTGTATATATATATATATATATATATATATATATATATATATATATATATATATATATATATATATATATATATATATATATATATGTATAATATTCCGGGTGTTTCCGCGAAGACGTCAAACAATGTTTAAAAATCGCGTGTGGCAGATAACGCAAATATAAACCTTGAGCTGTATTGCTTGAATATCATTAGCATGAGAAATCGAAATGCGTAACGGATTAATCAACAAAAATTCAATAATGTCGTCTTTAAGTAATTATTTGACGGTCAATACTGCAATTTACAAATTGAAGCTAGAAAGATCGCAAGGTGGATTCAATTGGAATCAATTCTCATGATAACGCCAGTTTCGAGATACCATGAACACACGGACTTTTGTCAAGAAATACATTGGACAGTCCAGTAACTTTCGTTATTCAATGCATAAAACGGACTTTTATAAAAAAAAAGTAAGTGAAAGGAAAGCGCAGTTTTGCTTCAAGTTTGATGTCGCATATCTCGAAAATAATGTCATACACAGAATACTCTTCAAGAGGATATGTGCCTTGCAGGCTCACCAGATACAATTCTAGGGAGAAATTTATTTACAGAAAGGCAGAGAGGTCGGCCTGAGCTATAACTTGCTCTGGCCTGCTGCTCTACACTGGGGAAAAGGGACGGGGAGGAAAAGGGCTGATGATGATGATACGAGGAGAAGTTGCGCACATACAAGTTCACAACGTTGGGAACTATAGCCTTTCTACAAGCCCAGTGACTTGGGGAAAGGCTATAGCGACACTTGTTATCAGGGCTGTGCGGTTCGTATTAGGCCAGGCCAATGACCTGAAAGAAACTCGTCTGATAGCGGCCTCTAATCGACGTTTGCAATGGAGGAGACCAGTTGCTGGTGGTCCTTGCGCGTACAATTTGTACATTGCATTAACTGGCGCACTGTAAGTAGTTACAAACTTAAATAGTGAGTTTGGTCAATTAGTCGATTGGCAAAATTAGTCGGTTTCGATTTCTCGTGCAACTTATGCCCGCCTCTTCAAGTAGACTAGCTGAAGAACTAGAAGTAGGCTATCTGCCAGAGGCGACATATTTTTTTAAAATTTCAAACACTTGTTATATTAGCAGAATTCATATAAGTAATCCTCGCCCCGCGTAAATAAAGCGCTTTAAATACCAAAGTTCATATTGTCATAGATTCTCTATCGATATGTTTTTGCCTTTTCCTTGTGATGCGTGCGCCCATGTAAAGTGCGTTGAGTGCATGGTAAATCCCAGGTGGAAAAAAATTAATCCACTATGGCGCGCGTCACAATTGCGGTTTTGGCATGTAAAACGAAAGGATTTAGTTTAGTAAGCGAGTTAACGGGCCCTGTTCTTCCTGTCGTACTTACGCCTGCTCATATCACTTTGGTTAGATTTGCATGCGCACATTTCAGAAAGCCTTGTGTTATAAGCTCACGTTAACTCCTCCCCCTGAATATCGACACCTCCTATGTCCCTGTATCAGTAAATTTTTCGGTGCACGCAAATTTCAACAAACTTTCACCGAATTACGCTGTCGGCTTTCCCTTTGTGAACATTTTTCCTACCCAGGCCTGCTTTGAGGCATTCCCCTTTTTGAATTTTCTGTAATGACGAGGAAAGAACATATTTCCTTTTGTCGTGCCACTGCTTTACTATACTAAATAAAGAAGAATCTTGGAAATTTCCTTTCGCGAAATTGGCCTGGATCTCACAGTTCCCGTTATAATTTCCTTTGAAGCGCCGGCTCTCGGGTACAGTCACAGGGATGTTTGCGCCACTGTCCAGGAATTTATTATTGATTCCTAACGATTACCCATTAAATCTGCTTGCTTTATTCTTATTAGTTGGAGTAGATTTAAATTCCGGCTACATGATTGTGTGGCATCAATCACATTAAATTTACCAGTTCTTGCAAATTTCCAAGTGAAATTTAACTCCTACATTCACTAGGTCATGTCCACCTGAGTGTTGGCCAATCTCCCGTATCGGGTTATGGGCCGTACTGTATGGTTAGCCACAACGACCCAAGCTCGCATGAACGAGGTTTACTGAAGAGTGGCACATACTCAGTGATTTACGCCGTTGCCAAAGGTTAAAACACGCTGGCGGGCTAGTTGGTTAGAATCCATGGTAGAGTGTATAAGCGCGACTGGACGAGGACGAAGAAAGAAACAGATACACAGACACAGCGCTTCACTTTCAACTATATATTTTATTTTCGCACGCATCGATAAATATATACCGTGCGAGCGGAAATAAACGTGACAGCAAAAAAGAACATTGAGTGGTACATTTCGTTGAACCGGACACGTGTGCAAGGCAAGGGAAAAAAAAGAGAGAAAAAAAAACATGTACTACAATCGTCACGAAGATAAACCAAGGAATCGTACCTCCTTTTCCGAAAGTGATACCGAAGGCTTGCTTACGCACTTTTGCTGTAATTTTGCTATCTCGTATGCCTCTACAATCTCCCTCGTCATCCTGCTATGAGCCTTATACAGAACGGAAGTGCTTTCAAACATGGGCTTGCAGGAACAATCTCGGCAGTGAATACCCAAGTGACCCGAGATTACCTTATTGACATTGTATTGATGCTCCCTTAATCTCTCGTTGATGCATCTGCCGGTTTGACCAATATACGTATTTCCGCATGAAAGTGGGATGGCATAGACAACGTTATGAGTACAGGTTACAAATTGTTTGCGATGTTGGGTAGAACATGAGGGCCTTTTGTTATTTTCTGTGTTAACCTGTTTGCATAGCTTCTGTAGACGCTCAGGGGCAGAGAAAACTACGTCTACTCCCGATTTCGCCGCTATTCTTCTGAGATTATGAGAAATGCAATGAATGTATGGTACCACAGCAACTTTCTTTGCTCTAGCATTTGTACTGCTTGCATTCGACGCGTTTTTGCACTTTTTGCTTAAGCCCTCCGCGACAGAAGTTAGCATGCGCATCGGGTAACCAGAATCTGCCAGGCGCTTGGCCTGCTCTTTGAGACTGGCTTCCATTTTGTGGTCACATGACTTCGTCAAAGAATTGTTGAAACACGATGTCACTACTGCGCGTTTTACAAGTTTTGAATGAGCAGAATGAAATGGTAGGACTGGCTTATTGCCTCTCGGCTGATAACTCCAGCATGTCATTTGTGGATAAAAGTACAATCCCAAGTCTAAAAACCTTATGAAATTGCCTATGGGGACTTCATGTGTCAAAGACAAAGGGGACAACACTTTAGTGAATGAGGTTACGGTTTTTGAAACCAGCGAGTCAAAATTGTCTGATTTGTTATTTAGAATGATTAGAAAATCGTCAACGAATCTGAACACTTTCGCGACATCGGTGTCATTTTTTAGGCGTTCATCAAGAACCTGGTCACGGTTAGCTAGAAACAAGTCACTTAAGCAGGGAGCAATACATGACCCAATGCATATGCCATCTTTTTGTTTGACAACATTTCCTTCCCAAGTCGCGTAAGTCGAGTTAACATAAAAACGAAGAAGTTCTAAAAATCTGTCGCTAGTCAAACCACAAGCGTTCTGAAAACGAACCGCTCCAAACTTGTCAATGCTATCAGACACACATTGCATCACGTAATTCTGTGGGAGGGAATAATACAGATCTTTTAAGTCGATGTCGCGAAAGTGTTCAGATTCGTTGACGATTTTCTAATCATTCTAAATAACAAATCAGACAATTTTGACTCGCTGGTTTCAAAAACCGTAACCTCATTCACTAAAGTGTTGTCCCCTTTGTCTTTGACACATGAAGTCCCCATAGGCAATTTCATAAGGTTTTTAGACTTGGGATTGTACTTTTATCCACAAATGACATGCTGGAGTTATCAGCCGAGAGGCAATAAGCCAGTCCTACCATTTCATTCTGCTCATTCAAAACTTGTAAAACGCGCAGTAGTGACATCGTGTTTCAACAATTCTTTGACGAAGTCATGTGACCACAAAATGGAAGCCAGTCTCAAAGAGCAGGCCAAGCGCCTGGCAGATTCTGGTTACCCGATGCGCATGCTAACTTCTGTCGCGGAGGGCTTAAGCAAAAAGTGCAAAAACGCGTCGAATGCAAGCAGTACAAATGCTAGAGCAAAGAAAGTTGCTGTGGTACCATACATTCATTGCATCTCTCATAATCTCAGAAGAATAGCGGCGAAATCGGGAGTAGACGTAGTTTTCTCTGCCCCTGAGCGTCTACAGAAGCTATGCAAACAGGTTAACACAGAAAATAACAAAAGGCCCTCATGTTCTACCCAACATCGCAAACAATTTGTAACCTGTACTCATAACGTTGTCTATGCCATCCCACTTTCATGCGGAAATACGTATATTGGTCAAACCGGCAGATGCATCAACGAGAGATTAAGGGAGCATCAATACAATGTCAATAAGGTAATCTCGGGTCACTTGGGTATTCACTGCCGAGATTGTTCCTGCAAGCCCATGTTTGAAAGCACTTCCGTTCTGTATAAGGCTCATAGCAGGATGACGAGGGAGATTGTAGAGGCATACGAGATAGCAAAATTACAGCAAAAGTGCGTAAGCAAGCCATCGGTATCACTTTCGGAAAAGGAGATACGATTCCTTGGTTTATCTTCGTGACGATTGTAGTACATGTTTTTTTTTTCTCTCTTTTTTTCCCTTGCCTTGCACACGTGTCCGGTTCAACGAAATGTACCACTCAATGTTCTTTTTTGCTGTCACGTTTGTTTCCGCTCGTACGGTATATATTTATCGATGCGTGCGAAAATAAAATATATAGTTGAAAGTGAAGCGCTGTGTCTGTGTATCTGTTTCTTTCTTCGTCCTCGTCCAGTCGCGCTTATACACTCTACCATGGTTGCCAAAGGGTTTAAAACACGTGAAAACATACCGCTAGCTTGGTGAAGTTCCCGAAGAATGCTGATCTTACTAAAATTTTTGCGTGCGCACACTTCTGCAAGAAATTGCCAAAGAAAAGCGATTGAAGGTGCTAGTTTTCATGGGATGGGTCGAGCAAGAACTGACAAATGACTACTTCCGCGAGCAAGGCGTGCCAAAAAACAAGCCCCCCCCCCTCCCCCCTCCCCCTCAAAAGAAGAGAGATGCTATAAGCACACAACCCTTAAAACGTGCGCTCTAATGACTCTGAGGTGACTAATTATGTGGGTTGTGCTGCGCGGGCTGGCTCCCAACCTTTACGGGCGCTTAGAAATTGCTTTGCGCATGCGTCGTAAATCACGCGTAATGAATAGCATACACGTAGTAAACTATGCCTAAACATACACGCTAATGACTATGGGTGATTAGTCGCTAATGACGCGCCAGACGTACGTAAACACACTGCTCGACAACACCGATGGTTTTCAAGACTAAGCAAACATTGCGTGTTTTGATGGATGACTTCGGTAGCAAGTGCAATAAGCTGATCCGGAAGCCTGATACTTGAGGTTGCGCTCACACGAACTTCGAAGATCAAGCCCCTAAGAAACGATATCTCCACTGTAAAATGAAGCTTGCTTTCCGAAGAAACCCAGATGGTTTGCCTCTGCAGAAGAAAGGTGCTTCTTTGCAGTTGGAAAAGTGTTTAAAGCAGCATCACAAGAACCTTTCCTGTGAGTTTTATCCACAAGGATGTTAATTATGCTTCATTCAGTTAACCACAAAATCGAAAATTGAACATCAAGTTATTTTTCTTCTGTCAGTCGTTAATGTATCTCTTTCACTCTTCTTAAACTGAACTGTATTCACCTGGTCTGGTCACTGATTACAAGTTATTCTACTTTGAAGTTCGTTTATCTTGATGTGAAAGCGTCAAATGGCCCCTTGAGCGATAAAGCCGTGGTCTGTCGTCAGTAGCATCGGAACGGCAGGTAAATGCCCATTGGCTGCGACACCCCGTCGCAAGCGCGCTTCGACGGACCAGAGTGGGCGAAAGGGAACACCTGCTGGGGCGTTAGTGCGCCAGGTGTTCATTGAGGGGAAAGGGTATCGCCACGACGCCACGACAACCTCGCTCTCGATCGCGGAAGCTGGCGCGCGGTCCGTCTCGCTCTCTCTCTCTCTCTCACCTCTACTGGGCTTGGCTACTACGCGCGCCTGCCAAGCTTGGGCGCTGCGGCTTCCTCGGTCACTCGTCACGCAGGAAGTCGGTGGCAAGCGGCGTTGGCGCCACAGGCTGCTGCTGCTAGACGGCTCGGGTAGCACGTACACTGCTATGGTACATTACTTTGAGCGCAAAACTCCAAGGACAGCTCAGCGGCGTTCAATTGGACATTAATTCCCTTGAATTCATAACATAACAAGGACATAACAAGTGCTGAGGTGTCCTCAGTTCTTTTTCAATTTTGTAATAACAGTAGGCCCCGGATAAACGAAAGTATGTTAAACAGAAATTCCGGATAAACGGCCAACCCACTTTGTTTGGCCCCCATAGAAGCAATGTTAACGTTGAGAAACTTCGTTTTAACGGAACTCCCTTTTGTAAACTGCGGTTAAAAGGAACTGGAACCGAAAGTGCACTTATCTCATCGGCCGCCGTACTTCATATGGAAGGGGAGTAGGTCGACAAAAATGCCAAACCGTGATAGCAAATATACTTTAGTATTGCGCTTATTCATACCACCCCATCTCTTTTCTGTTTCGAAATGGGTACATGCCGTGTTAGCGGTTCAGCAATTGATTAACGAAAAGAGGCAGGTGTGAGCGTCACGATGGTCGCAAACTGGGTGCTTGGAGGAAAATAAATATCGAAACTACCATAACAGGTGGGGCTTAGACGTGCCTGGCTTTTTATTTCCGAGCGTCGGTTCTAAGATTCCGCCGCGGGGACGGTTTCCCCACCGTCCGCGATCTCCTGATCGATTTCTACCGTTTGTCCTGGTAATCTGTCCCTTTTGCCTGCTGCTTGATTCATTCGTGATCATGTTATGCCTAATATTACGCTGGCAGAAGAACTAGAGAACGAACCAAGAGGAACAAAACGTGCCCGTGCGTGGCACAATCTACCAACTTGTTTAATACTGTTACAGAACACGCTTATATACACTCTATGCATATACACATGCACATAAGCGTGTTCTCTGACAGTAATAAAGGAGTTGCTAGTTTGAGGCACGTGCGTCCACGCTTCGTTCCTTCAGCTCGGTTCTTCTGCCGCTGTAATACTAAGCGCGAAACAGTCATGAACTTCCGTCACCTAGCTCCGTTCATTGCTTTATTAAACCTTGATTCATGCCACATTCCTCGATTTCTTCTCATCATTGCTGTTTTCTGTAACAAGCAACCAGATCGTTTTTGTAGCCATTGCTTTTCGTCGATCTATAATCTTCTTTATTTTCTATTACGGTTTCGCATCATCTGTTCTTGTTGACGGATGCCGCAAGGTGGGTGAGGGCCATAGGTCGTAAGGGGAAAAAAGTCAACAATGAATGAAGCGACGAAGGAGGGTGAATGTGTGGCTATCGTTTGTGCAGATCGCTGCCGCCAGCTGTTCTAGGTTTAGTTTGCCTCACTCTGCTCGGGATTCGTTAAGTATCGGGTAGTCTTTCATTAACTTTGTTTCCTGGTTTCATTTCTTGTCCGTTTGAGCTCGCATCAGTTTTATTTTCAATGTTGCATCTGAGCCCGCACTGATGACGAGGAACCTTACTGAGCAGGGGCGTTCTACCTTGACAACGCCTCTTCAATCTGATGAACTACCTTTGTAGAACTTTCTCCGCAGTGGCTTGAGCAGTGTTCTCGTGAGGCTGGTGCCATCGGGTAAAGGCTCATCGGGTTGAATAACCCCAAAGCAGTTCAAGAGCTTCTTCATGCTGTGACTCACTAGCAGAGTATCACCGATGTCCGGCAGTTAGTTCGTGGTGGAATAGAGTGCAGGTATCCAGACCAGGCTTGCGTAGTAGATATACTTAAGTGCTCCTCATTTGCCTGGTGCCATCTGCCATCATTTGCCTTGCCATCCCGGTGTGTGGGTTTACACGAACAGATCTTGCATGCACCAAAGGACTCGCGAGTAATTTGACTATCAAGTACCTGCATCTGAAACCCTGGAGAAGCTCGCCATGGGCGGAGTTTATTTTCCACCATGTAAGTTACAGATGGATGACGAAGAAAAAGAAAAGCTGCCAGAAGGCGGCTTGAGGAGTCCGCAGCTCCGTGTAATGAGCAGTGCTTGGGCAACAACAATGAAAAACACAGTCAGTAAACAAATGTAAACCCTTGATCAGTGCAGAACAAAAGTCAAACACAATGGTCTGAAAAAAAAAAGTCAGGATAAGTAAAATCAGTTTTCTTCTTCTCCAAAGATATATCTAAGTTTAGCAGTGGAACAAGTATATAAATCATAATTAGCAGATTGATAAGTGTTTAACAGTGAGGGTAAAGAATAACATAGCCTTTCTATGTTAGAGTTCAAATTGGAGCAACAATGTTCCAATAGTCTCCATGTCTGGTAGCATAATATTACTCTTCTTTTCCTATATGTGCCAGAGTACTCAGGTTATGTATGCTATATATCAAATAATATTTAAATATAGTGCTCAAACGATGTGGTATAGTTTGTGTGTCGTGATAACATGCGCTCTATGGAAAAAAAACCTGCAGTTGCATTATAACCAGCATTGTGCACATGGCGTAGGTATTGTTTCTGCATAACGTAAGTTTTTTATGGTATTTCGAAAAATGTAGTACCCTACCATAAACATGTTGGCAGTAGTTGGCAGCAGTAGCGGGAATAGCTCCTTACGGGGCCAACCACGAGGCAGGCGCCAACAAATGTGGCGGTGTCTTTCTCACCCGCATAAGACATGTCAGACGCCATCATCTGCTATATTTATTTTCGTGTCCAGGACTGTGCCTTTGACTATGGTTTATACACTGGACGAAGCCACCATGAGGGCAGTCTAGAGATGTTCTGGACATTCAGAGGTTACTCTATATTAACAAATTCACCATCTTTCCTGGTGTTATTGGCACATCAGGCGGTGAAGCCTTCTCTGATTGTCCGAAAAATAAAAAAAGAAATATGGCAGAATCTGAGAACATAGTGGAGTTTGAGGCGTCCAGACTAGCAACCCAGTGTTTCGTATTGCATTTATTCGCCGTGCTTCTCACATACGCACATCATGTTTGTTTTGTATCGCTCATGGCTGCCGTGAACGGCCGGCACGAGATGGACATGGTCCTGTCGAGCACCCATCTGTCGGGCAAGGGCGACGCCGGCGTTTCGTACATTGTCACCAGCTCCAGCGTGGGAGGCAGCAACGAGGCCAATTAAACGAGCCAGTCCATTGAGGTGAGCTCATCGATGATGAGACTTGTTGTGTTGTAATCCTTCTAATGCCCTTCGCTTTGAGAGCCTATTAAGTACCTGTAAGATGATTTCACAATCTCTATACCCGAGCACTCGATTTCTCGGAATTCTTAGCAAACAGGACGCTATATCGAACTTATATAATTTCTGAGTAAGGATTTCTAACTGTCGCAGCCGCAGTTATCCTACCTGACTAATGTTACGATCACGAAAATTGCAAACTGGCTGCACCAGAACTTATCCTGATGAGAAGAGAACCATGAACGAGGTAGGAAGAAAAGAGCAGACGTACGCCGTTTCACAATTTAAAGTTGATCGAAAAATTGCTTGGAATATTCTGTGTTGTCCATAGTATGTGTTTGTCATGGCTTTAAATTTGGCACTCTTTTCTAATAAAGTTTCAAATGTCCGATTACGATCCTCTTTTATTTGTTTTCTGTGCGCCGCTTCAATTTCTACGCCTGTCGCTCCAGCAGCCCAGCAGTGAAGTGTTTCTTGTCAACGTACTTCGCTTTCCTGTCATAAAATCTGTGGTGAAAATTAGTCCCGACCATCATAGTGCGGCGTCTTTCATGGTACCTGAGTTGCTTTGAAACGTTTTGAAGCAGACAGCGATTTTCCAGGCTTGTTCCGGATCGATGGTGGTGCAAGCCCACATGGAATAAAGTTTCGTCGCGTTCTTGCCATTGGCCTTTAAATAATTCAGGCGGCACATTTTATACCAAGGGCATGAGAATGAACACATGGCTGTAATGATGTTGAGTCTAGGATTGAATTATCCTAAAACATGATGGCACAATGCAAAGCTTAAACAGCAGAAAATGACTGTTCTGTGTCTCTTTGTGTAATGAAATTATGCTTCCATTTTTTTACTCCAGATTCCTATCATTTGTGTATCTCTTACCGTTTCGGGATAAGGAACCTAGAGATTCGCACAAAAATTACTGGAGGAAATTCTGGCGCTGAAGTCTTTTAGATAGGAGAGGGATGGTTACAACATGTATGTGTCCTCTCTTTGGGCTTGTAGTTTCAAGTGTTCTTGTGACAGTATTTATTACGCCTTTCTAAACTTCGGACACTCATAGTTTCCTAAACACAGCAAGTGCAAGCAGACAGTTACAAGTTATTCAGACACTGACATGCTAGATATGCCTAGTATGGGAAAAAATGGACAGCCACCTTAGTGCATATCTATTTCAGTGAATAAGTTATTATAGCAAGAAAAAACGGTAGCGATACCATGAAGCGACAAACACAATTAGGCGTATGACACCCGTGTTGTGGGAGTCGTCCTGTTCTGAATGTCACTTTTTAGTACAGCAACTAAATCCCGCAAAGCTTGTTTCTTTCCGCTCAGCAAGCTGTGGTGCCGGTGATGTCGAAGGGAGAATGCATAGCCATTACTACACACTTTGCTGTAAGGAACACTACCATCAGATTTCGCGGCAAACTGCAGGCTATGATGTAGCACCGCTGGACAGGCGCTGCGAGTTCATAAAGAACAAAGTACTTGCGGCATGGAGCAAGGTCTCACTAAAGGTCTAATAGAGAAACCAGTAGAATTAGAATAAACACACGCACATCGTAGACACTGATGGACTTCAGAGAGCAAGCTGTGGCTTCTTGAGGAAGATGGTAGGCCTGAAAGATTGAGCATTCCAACGATATCTCCCATGGTTTCACTGCAAAATTAGATTGCTGCAACTCGACGTGCACTGTTGTGTGGAATATTGCAAAGCTGAGCATAAATCTTCAAAAGCATTTCGTGCATAGTTATAAAACTTCAGCCAGAAGTGTTGCAACAAGCAGCACAGCTCACGTAAAGTAGCACAGTCTATTAGAGTCAGTGGTTAGCCATTCACGAAACAGCTGATTCAGAGGATGCTGGTGAAAAAGACAGCTCTGTTAAAATTTTTCGCACAGACAACAGCATGCTGCCACATAGGAGGGCCACCGTTCTTAGCTTCACATTGTATCCATGACAGATGTGCCGTTCTGGTTACAGCTCGCATCGACGAAGCGAGCTGTCATTTTGTCTCTTCTTCGTGCCAACAGCAATGAGCAATCTTGGCCCGTGAAACACATGTGAATGGTGCGAGCTACTTGTCAAGATCAGTTTTAGAAAAGTTACGCTAGGATGGGGGGGGGGGCGGCACAGTCTAGAGGAAGGCATTTTTAATCACGGCACCAGGCAGTACGTACAATAGTCGCGGACACATCAACCAACCAGTTCCTTGGAGTTCTTGCGTCGACGCTGTACTTTACCGCGTCTTGTCAGCATCTGGAGAGGCTCCAGACCAACTCAGCTACAGTGCATTGTCGATGACTGACGCGATGACAAAAAAAGCGTGAACTCAGGACTGGCTGCGCAGTAGTTCCATCGGGGCGCAAGCCGGACAGGGCCAAAGCGTGATTTTCTCTTACGGTGCCGCATTTCGCTTTGAACTGCAAGAATAGAACACCGTGCGGTAAACGAGAGAGAAACAAATTTTAGTAGCACTGACCGCCAAGTGTTACAAGGGTATGTGTAAGCTTAACATCTCTTTCCTCAGCATTGCAAGATGTAGGCAAGACCAATTTAGTTGCACCTGTTCTTTCCCAATGAAGTATAGTGTGAAAATTAGGATTTCAAGCACGGCAAGTAATAGTTTCTAGCGTCGTTCACACATGTGGACTAGATAAGAAAACAGAGACAAGGTGTCACTAAATAAAGGCTTTCCGGGCTTATAGAAAGCCGTGACACAAGTGGTTGCAAAATGACATGCCTGCTAAACATTCTCTCGTCTTTAATGAACAGGGGTAAATAAAGCTTCGGCAGCACCACCAAATGGTGAGAAAGTGGTTATTGGTGCTCTAATACAATTGCCATCAGTACTGCAGCAGTTTTGTAACGTTGAACTGTCTCTCAAACTTGCTTCGTATTCTGTATCGGTCACGACCTTAACGCGTAGATAGTACATATGCCATGTAATAAAGTTCACTTCCTTAATAAGAAGATTTAACGCGCAGCCAATTACGATTTCTGAATTCAAATGTATATAAACTGCAGAAATGCTTTTGCAATACAACCGCTCAACCATACTAAAGGAAACTTGTGTAATTTCAGAAAGAAAGTTAAATACTAGCAACTGTAAGCAGGGAAATTGGGGTTTGGCAAATCAGGTTTTAAAGAAAAATTAATGACAATCAGTAACTTCAAAAAAGTAGAAGCTCAAGGTTCAAAAATCTGTAATTCTTCACCAAGAACAGATATCACGGTTCGTAAACTGCATCTGTTAGGCATCCTAAGTTGAGGAATCTGATCAATGAATTTATTGCTTATGGGAATTAATTTCAAAGTTTACAAGGATTTCGCAAAATTCACCACAAGTTAGTGTCACAGTTAAGAACAATGTGTAATATGACAATTTAATACACTTTAGATGTGTTATTGGGGTACAGATCACGAAATTGTGATAGTACTTTTTATTGCATAGTTGCAGATTTGTAAACTTGATACATAATTTAGCTATTTAAGCTTCTGTAATTTTTGAACGAGTTTTCTAAATTGTATAAAAATAATTTACAGGCCCTCATCACATATATGTCAACCGTAAATAATTGTTCAATATGAATGCTAACCAGGCATTTCCTTTAAGGATGGCGTAAACTGCATAGTCATCAGGTCATTTTTTTTCTCTGTTGTAGTACTGGAAAACTGCTTTATTTAAGGCTTCAGGAGTAAGTGTAAGCGGCTAATCGCACATTTTACACTGTCTTTCGATGGGCATGCCAGTTTCACTTCATCACAGAATACAGCGTTCAGATGACTGGATCATCAAATTTTACTTCTCAGCAACTGGAACCTTGTCTTTTCCAGCGTGGCGCACGACCAAATCGACTGACTTTGTCCGCTCACCTGTGTGGCGTTCTCCTGTAGGACCACTGGACCCCGATGCAGTCATGCGTGGGCGTCGCCCCACTGGTGAACTCGACCAGGGCGACCTTCTGGAGCGTCCAGCGCAGGGCCGACACCCGCTGTAGCCTCGAGGCAACCTGCGACAGGTCCATGAGATGAACGGCGCAGCCGCCGCTGAGGCATGACCACAGCGCCACAACTCCCAGAAAGGTGGCCACATCGGGAAGGTACGTGGCCATGTAATTCCCACAGCACGCGCGGATACAGGTAGACCAGCGTGCAGCCTACGCAGGGGCCGAAGCTGAGCGTCTCCTCACACTGAGTCAGACCCGTCGTGGAGTAGGCCACATGCACATACCGTGCCGTTATGGCCAAGGTTCTCGGATGGTCGTACGTGACCTACGAAGTGAATGTATTTTAGAGTTGACAGTGGGCAGGGGAGATATAGCTGAGGCAGTCGTCTAGAGAGTTATCGCATAGGGCCCGTTAAAATTACAGATTTTGTGGCGCCAAGCTCGGGCCGGAGCTATCATAAAAGCCCTTGCCCACGTACTTGGCGTCACATTTGTTGATGCAGCCCAATACTCCCATGGCACACGATTTGTGGCCGTCGCCACACGCGATGGAGCCCTACACCACGCCTGCAGCGTCACTACCCCCACTTCCGAGACGGCTGAAGAAGTGGCCATCGCCCTGGCCACTTTAGATCCCACCTGTCACACCATAGTGTGTGACTCTCGCTCAGCCGTTACTAACTTCAGCAAAGGCCGTATTTCTCCCCAAGCTCTTCGCATCCTCTGCCAGGCACCACACTCTAAAGACAGCATAATCTCCCTAACATGGATCCCGGCCCATGCGGGCCCTGTCCACCCACACCTCCCCAATCTCAACGAGGTCACCCACTCCATTGCGCGAGGTCTAGTCAACCGCGCCGGAGTCACTGGAGATGAGTTGGACACCAGGGACAGTCTGACAACTTATAACGATCTCGTTAAGGCCTTTCACCTCAGTCGCCGAATCTTCCCCCCGCCTCACCCAAAGTTCAGCCGGGCGCAGGCTACCACCCTGCGTCTACTACAAACAAACACGTACCCTTCACCCGCCCGCCTCCACCTTATATTTCCGGACGTCTACACTACCCCCAACTGCCGGTGCTGTGGAATTCACCCGGCTACGCTTCCGCATATGCTATGGGAGTGCCCAGCACAGTACACCCAGACTAACACCACGACTCTCTCGTCGAGGTTGCATGAGGCTCTGCGGAGCTCCGCCCTCGACGACCAAACCTGGGCGACCCAGCACGCCCGCGAGGCGGCGGCGAGGCAAGCCCTCGACGTCCCTTCGTGGGAGGCTTAGGCCCGGCCGTCATAAAGTGCTGGTTCTACAATAAAAGTTTATTCCTCATCCTGTGGAGTTCCATTGGAGAGCGCGGAAACTTGTGCACTGTAGTTATTACAGTGGCCGTCGGTGGGTAACAGGATATCTGTGGACTTGCAGCACCACAGTTTGTGAATCAAAGTATGGAATGTGTCAATATTCATGTATATTATCGCATGAAGTCGCAAGAATGCATATTATCTGCATTCCTTACTTTGATTCACAAGCTGTGGTACTGCAAGTAAAATATTCATGTATAGAGAGGTTCAGGATGTTGGAAGTTAAATGACAAGGTTGACAACTACTTACTGGGGAGGCAGAAACTACAGTAGACAACCATTAAGACTAACTGAGAAGGATTTCAAGAATCTGCTTATATATTACGATAGTTGGTGAAAATTTAATCAGGGATTCGCAAAAGCCGAAATCTACTATTTCTGGAGCACCTAAACATCCATAGCACAAAATAAACGAAACAACAAAAAAGTCACACTTTCACCCGAAAGGTGAAGCATCGATTGCGATAGCAAATTATTAGGCAGCTATACGAAGTAAGGGCAGTAGTTTTATTGGCCGTGTAAACCTTAAAGATTTCCTTACTAATTAACAAGCATGATGTAAGGTATAACAAGCAAACATGAAAAATACATCACTCGATCGCAGCAGAAAGTCGCTGGCAGAAGCGCTGGCGTGAGGAAGCGCGGCAGTAGCAGCGAGCGAATTTACCTTTGTGCTGCCTCTCGGTTCAACGTGAACTAAACGATAACACAGCGCCATACTTAGCTGTTTGCACTCGGCGCACTCTGTCCCCATTGCAGAAAACTTTCAAGATAGGGCCCGCACTCGGCCGTGCCATACGCGCCTGCCGCCGGACTAGCACGCACCCCCCCGTACTCACGGTTGCTTGCGCGCGATGGAACATCGCGCTCTTTCTCCCAGCCTTCCTCCGTTGCGCGTGCGAGATTGAGCCACAATCCTCGGTACGCCGACGCACGCTTTTAGTCGCACGTGCCGCATACGGCGTGTAACCAGAATGTTATCCACCTTGCATTTTATATGAAACATTACAGCGACGAGTAACGGCAACGTCAAAGATGCGCCTGAAGTGTTCATATAATTGCTATCGCAATAATAATCGCGAAAAGCATACGAAAAAAGGGGAATGTATTGATACCGTAAGATGCAAAGTAATTATATGCACAATTATTTAAGCAATTGAATGATTCTTGCTTGCTAGTGTTGGGATAACTTGTGCGCTCTCGCTAAAGCTGTTTCACCTATCTTGCTCAGAAATTATTCAGTACCCTCTTCTCCTTGAAAAGCAAATGCTCCCAAGTATTCAGGGTTTTATCAGCTGCATTAAGTATGAACGTCACTGTTTCTTGCTATTGCTGGGAAGTATCTTGGCCGTATTTACGAGTCTGCAAAGGCACCTCGAGGATCTTCTTAATTCATCTTTATGTGGTATCAGCTCGACACACTTTCATTTTATTATCGATTAAACATTAACTGTTTATGCATGCAGAAACGCCATTTGCTTCTCGTGTAGCTGAACCGGACTTTAGCAGCAGGCGTAAATGGTGAGTGGAATAGTTCAGCTTAATGAAGTTATAGGATCAGGTTAAGTAGAATTTTTCTGTGGTAAACCAACTAAATGGTAACTTTTTGTTTCTCACATCCAAAAATTTAGGTGAGCCCGGTCTCTCTTAACCGGCAATTCCTGTAGTGCACCAAGTAATTGCCACGGATTTCGAAATACGCAAATTAAGAACTTCATTATTAGTGCCAAGAAGGAAATGTAGAATATTTCAGTTTGTACGAATTCGCACATCACTTATTAAATATAGTTGGTGAAACAGTCATGAAAATAGCATAGCCCCACTCGTAGGTTGCAGTTCAGCAGTACATTGAGTTCCAGTGTTGGTGAGAACCATTCAGGCAAAGCGAAGGACAACCAAGGTGTTGAATAGGTAATTTTGGTGACACGTTCATCTAAATGTAGAGCAGGCAATATCACTGAAGAATTCAGTAAGAAACTTGCACTGAAATTGGATGGCCACAACTGTCAGAATGCAGAATATGTGAGGTGTGGATCAACATTTATGGTTTTTCTAGCAGTAAGGCAAAGTGAATTAGTCTATTATTTATACATGGAGTTTTAATGCAGTGTTGAACAAAATTAAATTGTTTGCAGGCTTGTCGCGGACTAGGCAGGAACCTGTCTGTCGGGCTGAATGAAGCAGCTGACGTATTTGTTGCGACTTCGTATCACCGCCACAGGCGTGAAGGTAAGATATGTGCAAGCTATTGCGTGTGGACTGTTAACATAGCAGTCTTATTGTCAACACGGATCAAATGACAAGCACATGATATTAGGTGTATTATTGTACGTTATTCTATATTAGGTGAAATATTGTGTTATCAATCTAATCTTCAAATCAAATAGTCAATCTTTGTAACTACAAATATTTTCCCAATAGTTTTCGAGTGTTTTATATCATCAACTGTGTCATAATACATAATATTCTAGTAACAGTAGGGTAAAGTTTGTCCCCACAGCCATATTAGGCAAACAATTGAAGTTACGCAATGAGGGAACCTACGTCGCTCAAACAGCCAGATTTTACCGCCTTTGACAACCTAATATTGTGAAAGGTCATAAAAATAAATAATACAACCGATATCTTACCTTTGATATGATGTGTGCGATGCGTTGTAAAGCCTTTTGTTGATATCTTTGTGACATGTACGCCTTTTCTCGCCAACTGAAATACACTGGCCTGTGCCACAGCAGCTGCAGGTGATCGAGATGGGAGTTATATTTCACAGCTTCGGTCACAAACGTAGAAAACTATATTAAATCTGGTTGCTACAATGAACAATTTTTTAAAAATTCTGTCATGATGCTGCTTTGAGAGCCCTACATAGAAGCATGACATATTATATGTTTCAATGTAAACATGTTCGTTAAAGATCTCCCCCGGTAAACGCTGTAATTCTGTCACATCGGCTATGTTACTTACAGACATGTACACTACTTGCAAAAATATTGCAAAATGGTATCAACTAACGAAATGCCATTATTAAAATGAGTTATTCATGTTAGAGTACGTGTCCTAATTGTGGAATTCAATCAATGCATGTAATGAAGTAACATTACTGTGACGAGAAATCCTGTGGTTTGCACTTCTTTTTAAAAGATATCTGCGGTGAAACGCATTATATCATTGATACTTGTAAGCAGCTAATTTTGCTGCTGTGTTTAAATCATTACCTGTAGCGTCAAAGCATTTCACTAGAGATTGCTAAGCAAAGGACTTTTTCTAGATTATTGGTTTTTTCCTGTTCAGATTAAATTTCTCTCTTGAAGCATGTGCAATAAACTTCACTAACTTCACTTATCGCATTCCTAAGCTCACTTCAAAGGAATGCGGTGAGATGCTAACTGTCAAAAGCTGTCGCATTTGCCGCTATGAGTTTTAGAAATTTGTTTTTCAAACCTATAAGTTACACCCAGTATTCGTATATTCGCAGGAATAGGGAAGTAAGCATCCAGTTTGTGCCTTTCAGAGAATTGAGTGAAGAGGAATATGCAAAGCTTGTAAGGAGGCTATAGGCCGATTTTCTTTTATCCGAAAGGTAATTTTCCTCAAGTTGTTTATCTATTAGGCAAGTTAGTATAAATGTACGTATTATTGCAGGCAAAGTAATGTGTGCGTTGAATTTGAGCTTTCCAGATAATTCAGACAAAAGAACGCGGTGAGGTACTAACTTTTTATAGGAAGTCCTTTTTTCCACTATTAATTGAGCAAATTCGTTTTCCAAACATATAAGTTAGTGGCAGTGTAAATGCAATTGAAAGAACAGTGAAATAACCGTCAAGTTTGGGTGTTTCAGAAAATTAAGTGAACAGGCGTAGGATGAGCTTCTAAGGGGGCGGCTATAGGCTGATTTTTCGTTCTCTGAAAGGTAATTTGGCGGAATTTGTTTATCAGTTAGGCAGGTTAGTGTCAGTACACGTACATTTGCAGGGAGAGTGATGTACGCGTCCAATTAGAGCTTTGCAGATAATTCAGTCAAAAGGAATGCGGTGAGGCACTAAATTTCAATAGGTTGTCGCTTTTTTCCGCTCTAATTTGAGCAAATTCGTTTTTCAAACATATAAGTTAGTGGCAGTATAAGTGAAATTGCAGGAGTAGCGAAGTAAGCTTGCAATTCGAGCTTTTAAGAGATTGAGTGGAGAGGAGTACGCTGAGCTTCTAAGGGGGGCATTGGCTGATTTTTTTTTTTGTGTGAAAAGTAATTTGCCCAAATTTGTTTGTCAATGAGGCAAGTTAGTATCAGTATGCGTACATTTGCAGGCAGAGTAATGTATGCGTCGAATTTGAGTTTTGCAGATAATTCAGTCAAAAGGAATGCGGTGAGTTACTGTCTATAGGCTGGCGTTTTTCCCCTGTGACTAAGTTGAGCAATTTAGTTCTTGAAACATGTATGGCACATGCCAATTATTTTACCATTCTGCTTTCTTAGTAGCATTGCTAACAAACATAATGTGGACGATATAATTGGTAATAACTGCAATGCACACACACACTCCAAAAAAGAACATGAATTATAATCAAATTTGAAGCCGAACCGAAAGGCGAAGCCCTTTAACACCAAATTATATGTGCCCATTTTGCACCGTTCGCCAGTTAGCTTAGTAGCGCAGTGGTAATTCTTTGTTTATTTCACTTAAGAGAACGCAATGAAGGGCATAATATTACTGCTGACTGCGCTGTAACTTGGATGTAACCGTTTCGCGCGGTCGATGGTGCGCTAAACCGATAGACCCATGTTATAGCGCGGTCCACAAAACAAGCGCAGAAAGACGGTTGCGATTGTCACCGTGGTCTTACTGTCCCTCCAAGGTCCAGCTGAATCCTGGAGCGACGAGGGAAACAGCATCCACTGCCGCAAGATCATGCCAGGCCGCAGGTCCCACTTGCGAGCAACGTGGGCAACGCAGTGCTTCAGCCTTGCTAGTGGCATGATGTATCCGTGCAGCTGGCAGCACCAGTTTGGACGTCGGTTCTCCAGGATGTCCTGCCCAGCGGAACTTACTACATCCGCATGTAGAAGTACAAAAATATCTAACGAATTATCGGATATAACGAAATACGTTACAACCTCTAAATTTATTCGGCATTATGAACTTGTACGCTGATAACGAATATTATATATAATGAATATCGTATATAGCAAAAGAGTTGTGTCAGCTTGGGCTTTGCTATGACGAGGTCTCGAGGATGAATGTGGTTTGTGATGCTTGACGAAGGAAGAATGAAGGATAAGCAATTTTCGCGAATTCGTTTATTATATGTAGGTTAGTGTCTGTATACGCTAATTTCAGGGGGTCTGAAGGAAGGGGCGAATATCAGCTACTCAGGGAAGCAAGTTAGCACGACTGCGCGGAGGTTGTATTGGGCTATGGGCTGATGTGTTTTGTGTGATAATTTGACAAATTCCTTTATTAATCATCTAAGTTACTGTCTATAAACGTTTAAGGGAATGGTGTTTGGCGGAAGGGTTGAATTTCCCATTTCAGGGAAGTGAGTTAACAGGACTTCGCTGAGGTGCGATCGGGCTTACGTTTATTTCTGCGAAAAGTAATATGCGCACGTTATTTATGACGCAAGTTAGTGTCTGTATAAGTGCCCTTAAAGGTGGTGTGATGGATTGGCTGGGGGGGGGGAGTTTGACCTTTTCAGAGTAATGATAGTGGCTGTGGATTAAGTCAACACGTTCGCCATCCTAAATTTGATGAAAGACCGATCACTATATGTTAAAAGAGAACGTGAGCATTGCCGCTTGCAGGTTGCTTTTAAAGGCGAAAGGCTCAAATGGCTGGCTGCTGCTTAGGCTAAACTAGAGTTACAATAACAGCGACACATTATTCCATGAAAAATGAGTCATTTTTCTATTTGAGGTTCAGATGGAGAAAACATATGCTGTTGGCATTTACATTTGACAACTACCGTATATCTTGTGCTGAGCTCGGCAGATGTCAGTAAAAAGGAATGCGGTGAGGTGCTAACTTTCTTAGGCTGTCGTTCTTTCTGCTATATGTTGAGCAAACTCGTTTTTCAAACATATAAGCTAGTGTCAGTGTACGTGCAATTGCAGGAGTAGACAAGTAAGCATCCAATTTGAGCTATTCAGGGAATTGAGTTAGAAGGACTACGCCGAGCTTCAAAGGGCGCTATACGCTTAGTATTTTTTAAGCAAAAAGTAATTTGGTCAAATTTGTTTATCAATTAGGTGGTGGTGGTGGTGGATTGTAGCAACAGGCGGGTTTAGCCTGGCGAACAAGGCCGGCAATTGTTCCGCCCGAGCGTCTCGCACAATACCGCTGAAGGGTTTCACCATATGTCCATCAAACCAGTCTCTCTTAAGAATTCGATGAGGAGACGTGAAGTTTCATTGCGGGCTATAACTGATCCCTCGGGAAATATAAGGTGTTGCAGGCGCGCATGCGGAAGGTCCTTGTTTTGCAGATTCTTCAGGAGAGTGTCTCTTTCATCTTGGAATTGCTGGCAGGACCACAACAAGTGCTCAGTGTCCCCTGTCTCGGTGCATGCCGTACAGTTCGGAGAATTGATTCGCCCCATTTTAAATAACCAGGCCGGTGTATTAGCAGATCCTGTCCTTATTCGATATAGAAGTGAGGCTTCCTCTCGGTGCAATCTCTTGGTTATGCAGGGTTATGCAGGGTTATGCAGGAGCCCAAAGTGACGCAAAGTGATTCCAAATGTCAGATTTTTGTACTTGATTACTCTTTGGAGCCTTGATTTTGGGAGGATGATAGAGCGCTGCGTATGCAAGCGCATCAGCATTTTCGTTTCCTGAGATACCAATGTGAGAGGGAAGCCACTGAAACGTTACTGTGAAGCCTTTGTTGTTGAGTTCTTTCACTATGGCTAGTGATTTGCGTGGGAACTTGAGGAATGGCAAACCACGGTATACTTGTTGTAATGCGGCCTTTGAGTCCGTAAGGACAACCACATTCTGCGGAGGTAAAGTCTTTAATTTGCGCAGAGCATAAGCTATTGCTACGGCTTCCACAACTGTCGACGAGGCTATACAGTCCAGACGGCCAGACCACGTATATCGTAGAGAGGGAATACAGAATGCAGCTGCGCAGCGGTCTTCGTCTGCCTTGACAGAGCCATCTGTGTATACTTGTAGGTGATTCGGGTAAGTCGTGTTCAAGTGTTCCAGGACTAATTACTTGGCTTCTGCAGATGGAATGCAGCTATTTGATTGCAATCGTGGTACACTTAAGTTGCATGTGATGTCCTCAAATGTCCAGGGTTGTTCTATCCTTTTCCTCTGTCTCGAGCAGCGCAATCCTAATACGCGAAGCGTGTTCAATGCTGCATAAAAATGTGAGCGCGGCCTGTTACCTATACGTCGTAAGATGGCTCTACTCGGCGTAGGCTCACTCAATCGTAGTAGCTGGATCATCAGAGCATGGGAAGCCTGAAGTCGTAGAGGGCGTGACTCAGCTTCGTAGAGCACTTTCTTGTTTGACGCTGGCTGAGGGACTCCAAGGCAAAGTTGAATACCTTTTCTGTGGATGGCTTCTAAGCGCTCGTATTGGCTGTCTGAGGGTGACATCAGAGGTAGCTGATACAGGATTCGACTGGTAACCAACGCTGTATGTAGCCGTAGCATCGACGTCGGGTGGTTGGCCCAGCGTATGCCAGCGACTCGCTTGAGCACATGTAGCCTCCACAACGTGGTCAACACCGCGGCGCCAGAGTAGCCTGTGGTCTAAGGTAACGCCCAGAAATCGGACGTTGACTTGTCGAATCTAGTATCCGTCCAAATTCAGCGTCAAGCGTGTAGATTTTCTTTTCACTCCAGGAAATAGTACGAATGATGATTTCTCTGCTGATAGTGATAATTCCATCGTTGCCAAGTGGCCCCGAATGGATTTTACTGCTCCCTGGGCTATTCGTGCGACTCGGCGATGCTGGTAGCCAGAGACCCATATGCAGATATCATCGGCATATATAGATATCTTCACTGGTGTTCGATGGTTTAGTACTCTTGGGAGGCTACTCATGGCAATGTTAAATAATAAGGGAGATAAAACACTCCCCTGTGGCACGCCGAGAAATATACGTATTTTATCGCTCAAAGTGTCGCCAAGACGAACTCTGATGCGACGATCATTGAGGAACGTATGTATGAAGTGCAAGAGGTGACCCGCGACGCCTATAACTTGTAACTGGCTGATGATGGCTCTTTGAGACACGTAGTCGTAAGCCTTTGAAACATCCATAAAAACAGCAAGTGTCGACAGGCCGTCCGTACTGTAATGTTCTATGTGGCTTAGCAGGTCTAGCACATTGTCTTGAGCGCTTAGACGCTGCCGAAACCCAGTCATGCACGATGGTAGTTTTCGACCCTGCTCGACATACCAAGTGAGTCTTGTGCACGCCATCTTCTCCGTTATCTTCGCTGCCCACGAGGTCAGTGATATCGGTCTGTATGAGTCCAGAGCTGCAGGATTCTTTCCAGGCTTCAGAACCGGTACCACCCATGCTACATTCCATAAATGTGGGATAGCCCCACTGGCCCAGACTTGGTTAAAAATGCCAGCAAATCACGCCGTCTCTCAACCGGTAGGTTAGTCAGCATCTGATTACTGATAAGGTCAGGTCCCACCGCACAGCGACGTCGGATGCTGCTCATAGCTAGTTCCAGCTCTCTGAGTGTGAAAGGAGCATCCATTAGAGACGATGATAGCGGCGGAGGCGGGTTGGTTGTGCCGGCTGACCTGCCGGAAGAGTAGATTTCAGCGAAGGCATTCGCAAGACAAGCGAGTGTCTTGCCTAACTTCAGTGCTAGGGCTTCAAATGGCTTGTTTGGTCGAAAGTTTCCAGCAAGATTATTAACGACCCACCATATCCTTGGAACTGGCGTGAAGACCGATAGGCTAGATAGGATAGGTAGGTTAGCAACAGTATACGTACGTTTCCAGGCAGAGTGAACTAGGCGCCGAATTTGAGTCTTGCAAATAATTGTTAAAAGCAATGCGCTGAGGTACTAACTTTCTATTGGCTGTCGCTTTTCTGCTGTAATTTGAGCAAAATCGTTTTCCAAACATATAGGTTAGGGGCAGCATAAGTGAAATTGCAGGAGTGGTAAAGTAAGCGTCCAGTTTGAGCCATTCAGAGAACAAAGCGTAGCGTGCAGGCTAAGCTTCTAAGCAGGCTATAGGTTGACTATTTTTCTCCGAAATGTAATTCGCCCAAATTCGTTTATCACTTAGGCGAGTTAGCATCAGTATACGAACATTCGCAGTAGGGTAATGTATGCGCCGAATTCGAACTTTGCAGATAATTCAGTCAGAAGGATCGCGGTAAGGTATCAACTTTCTAGAGGCTTTAGTTTTTCCGCTATCTGTTGAGCAAATTCGTTTTCCAAACATATAAATTAGTGGCAGTATAAGTGAAACTGCACGAGTAGTGAAATAAGCGTCCGGTTTGAACCTTTCAGAGAATAGAATGAAGCGAGTAGCTAAGCTTCTAAGGGGGCTATAGGCTGATTTCTTTCTGCCAGAAGGTATTTCCTAGAATTCTTTTATAAGTTAGGTGAGTTAGCATCTTTATACAAACATGTTCAGTAGGGTAATGTGTGCGTAATTTCTGGGAAATGTTATTTGCCCAAATTTGTTTATCAAATAAGTAAGTTAGTATCAGTATACGTACATTTGAAGGCAGACTGAAATTCGCGTGGAGATTGAGCCTTGCAGATAATTCAGTCAAAAGGAATGCGGTGAGGTACCAACTTTCTATAGGCTGTAGCTTTTTCCGCTACAAGTGGAGCAAGTTCGTTTTTAAACGTATAAGTTAGTGGCAGTATAAGGACAATGTCAGGTGTAGTGAATTAAGCGTTCAGTTTGAGACTTTCAGAGAATTGAGTGAAGCTAAAAGACTAAGCTTCTAAGGAGGAAATAAGCTGATTTTTATCTTGCGAAAAGTTATTAGCCCAAATTCGTTTATCAATTAAGTAATTTAGTATCAGTATACGTACATTTGCAGGCAGACTGAAATTCGCGTCGAGATTGAGCCTTGCAGATAATTCAGTCAAAAGGAATGTGGTGAGGTGCCAACTTTCTGTAGGCTGTAGCTTTTTCCGCTACAAGTTGATCAAGTTCGTTTTTAAACGTGTAAGTTAGTGGCAGTATAAGGACAATGTCAGGAGTAGTGAATTAAACTTCCAGTTTGAGCCATTCAGAGAATAGAGTGAAGCGTGTAGGCTAAGCTTCTAAGGAGGCTATATGTTCTTTTTTTCTGCAAAAGGTAATTTGCCCAAATTCGTTTATCACTTAAGTGAGTTAGCATCTGTATACAAACATTTGCAGTAGGGTAATGTATGCGTCGAATTGGAACTTTGAAGATAATTCAGTCAAAAGGAATACGATGAGCGACTAACTTTCTATTGCCTTTAGTTTTTTTCCGCACTAAGTGAAGCAAGTTCGTTTTTCAAACGTATAGTTTCGTGGCAGTATAAGCGAAATTGCAGTAGTAGTGAAATAAGTGCCCAGTTTGATCTTTCTGAGAATAGAGTGACGCGAGTAGGCTAAGCTTCTAAAAACACTATAGGTTGACTTTTTCACGGCGAAAATTAATTTGCCCCAATTCGCTTATCACTTAGGCGAGTTAGCATCAGTATACATACATCTGCAGGTAGGGTAGTGTATGCGTCGAATTAGAACATTGCCGAAAATTGAGTCAAAAGGGAAACGATGAGGTACCAGCTTTTCATAGCTTTTAGATTTTTCCGCTAGAAGTTGAGCAAGTTCGCTTCTCAAACGTATAATTAAGTGGCAGTATGAGCGAAATCGCAGGCGTAGTGAAATAGGCGTCCAGTTTGAGCCTTTCAGAGAATAGAGTGAAGCGAATAGGCTAAGTTCTGAGGAGGCTTTAACTTGATTTCTTTCCGCGAAAAGTAACTTGGCCAAATTCGTTTATCACTTAGACTAGTTACCATCAGTATACACACGTTTGCAGGTAGAGTGATGTATAGATCGAATGTGAGCTTTGCAGATAATTCAGTCAAAAGGAACGCACTGACGTTCTAACATTGTACAGGCTGTCGTTGTTTCCGCTATAATTTGAGCAAGTTCGTTTTTCAAACAAATAAGTTAGTGCAGTATTAGGACAATGTCAGGAATGGTGAATTAAGCGTCCAGTTTGAGCCTTTCGGAGAGCTTCAGAAGGGGGATATAAGCTGATTTCTTTTTCGGCGAAAAGTAATTTGCCCAAAGTTGTTTATGAATTACGTAGGTTAACATCAGTATACGTACATTTGCAGGCAGAATGAAATACGTGTCGAATTTCAGCCTTGCAGATAATTCAGTCAAAAGGAATGCGGTGAGGTACTAGCTTTCAATAGGCTCGTGGTTTTCTGCTATATGCTGAGCGAGTAGTTTTTCAAACATATAAGTTAGTAGAAGCATAAAGGCGATTGCAGGAGTAGTGAACTAAGCGTCCAGTTTGAGCCTTTCAGTGACTTGAGTGAATAGGATTAGGCTTAGCCTTTTAGCGGGTCATAGGTTGATTATCTTTCTTCGAAAAGTAATTTGCGCAAATTTGTTTATTAATTAGTCTTGTTAGTATCAGTATAAGTTTATTTGCAGGCCGAATGATGTATGCCTCGAACTTGAACTTTCCAGATAATTCAGTAAAAAGGGATGCGGTGAGGTACCAATTTTTTATAGGCTTTACTTTTTTCCGCTATATGTTGAGGAAACTAGTCTTTCAAAGCTATAACTTAGTGGCAGTATAATTGCAATTGCAGGAGTAGTGAAGTAGGCGTCCAGTTTGAGTCTTTCAGAGAATTAAGTGAATACGAGTTTATTAACGAGCTACAGGCTGATTTTGTTTTCTGCGAAAAGTAATTTGGGCAAATGCACTTATCAATTAGGCAAGTTAGCGTCAGTATACGTTCATTTGCAGGCTGGGTGATTAATGTCTCGAAATTGAGCTTTGCAGATAATTCAGTGAAAAGGAATACCTGTGGTACTGACTTTCTGTAGGCTTCAGTATTCCCCACTGTATGCTGAGGAAACTCGTTTTCTAACATATCATTTTTAGAGGCCTGTAAGTGCGTTTGCAGAGGTGGTGAAGTAAGCTTCCAGTTCCAGCCTTTCAGATAATTGAGCGAATAGGAGTAGGCTCAGCTTATAAGGTGTCTATAGGCTGTTCGTTATGCAAAAAGTAATTTCCCCAATTTCTCTATCAATTAGCCAAACTAGTAATTTTTTCAGTTTTAGGGGGAAAATTATTCTTTGCCTAATCGTTCATTTATCGCGTTAAACGGCTTCTGCGTGTTGCCGGGGACTGATATATGCGGAGAACCAGCGCCTTAGAGACACTTTACTTTTTGTCGGAAAAATGATATTTTCATGGGCTATAGGCTTAGCATATTTTCAATTTTAGGGGGCAAATTATTCTTTGCCTAATCGTTCATTTATCGCGTTAAACGGCTTCTGCGTGTTCCCGGGGACTGATATATGCAGAGAACCAGTGCCTTAGAGACACTTTCTTTTTTGTCGGAAAAATGATATTTTCATGGGCTATAGGCTTACCATTTTTCCAATTTTTTTGGGAAAATTATTCTTTGCCTAATCGTTCATTCATCTCGTTAAACAGCTTCTGCGTGTTGCCGGGGACTGATATATGCGGAGAACCACCGCGTTAGAGACACTTTATTTTTTGTCGGAAAAATGATATTTTCATGGGCTATATATAGCCTTACCATTTTTCCAATTTTTGGTGGAAAATTATTCTTTGATTAATCGTTCATTTATCGCGTTAAACAGCTTCTGTGCGTGCCCGGAGACTGATATATGCGGAGAACCAGCGCGTTAGAGCCACTTTATTTTTTGTCGGAAAAATGATATTTTCATGGGCTATAGCCTTACCATTTTTCCAATTTTGGGGGGAAAATTATTCTCTGCCTAATCGTTCATTTATCGCGTTGAACGGCTTCTGCGTGTTGCCGGGGACTGATATATGGGGAGAACCAGCGCGTTAGAGACACTTGATTTTTTGTCGGAAAAATGATATTTTCATGGGCTTTAGGCTTACCATTTTTCCAATTTTTTGGGGAAAATTATTCTCTGCCTAATCGTTCATTTATCGCGTTAAACAGCTTCTGTGCGTGCCCGGAGACTGATATATGCGGAGAACCAGCGCCTTAAAGACACTTTATTTTTTGTCGGAAAAATGATATTTTCATGGGCTATATAGCCTTACTATTTTCCCAATTTTTGGTGGAAAATTATTCTTTGCTTAATCGTTCATTTATCGCGTTGAACGGCTTCTGCGTGTTGCGTATTTGGCTTCTGCGTATTTTTCCGACAAAAAATAAAGTGTCTCTAACGCGCTGGTTCTCCGCATATATCAGTCCCCGGCAACACGCAGAAGCTGTTTAACGAGATGAATGAACGATTAGGCAAAGAATAATTTTCCCTAAAAAATTGGAAAAATGGTAAGCCTATAGCCCATGAAAATATCATTTTTCCGACAAAAAATAAAGTGTCTCTAACGCGCTGGTTCTCCGCATATATCAGTCCCCGGTAACACGCAGAAGCTGTTTAACGCGATAAATGAACGATTAGGCAGAGAATAATTTTCCCCAAAAATTGGGAAAATGGTAAGGCTATATAGCCCATGAAAATATTATTTTTCCGACAAAAAATAAAGTGGCTGTAACGCGCTGGTTCTCCGCATATATCAGTCCCCGGCAACACGCAGAAGCTGTTTAACGCGATAAGTGAACGATTAGGCAAAGAATAATTTTCCCCCAAAAATTGGAAAAATGGTAAGGCTATAGCCCATGCAAATATCATTTTTCCGACAAAAAATAAAGTGTCTCTAACGCGCTGGTTCTCCGCATATATCAGTCTCCGGGCACGCACAGAAGCCCTTTAACGCGATAAATGAACGATTAGGCAAAGAAAAATTTTCCCCAAAAAATTGGAAAAATGGTAAGGCTATAGCCCATGAAAATATCATTTTTCCGACAAAAATAAAGTGTCTCTAACGCGCTGGTTTTCCGCATATATCAGTCCCCGGCAACACGCAGAAGCTGTTTAACGCGATAAATGAACGATTAGGCAGAGAATAATTTCCCCCCAAATTTGGAAAAATGGTAAGGCTATAGCCCGTGAAAATATCATTATTCCGACAAAAAATAAAGTGTCTCTAACCCGCTGGTTTTCCGCACATATCAGTCTCCGGGCACGCACTGAAGCTGTTTAACGCGATAAATGAACGATTAGGCAAAGAATAATTTTCCCCAAAAAATTGGAAAAATGGTAAGGTATAGCCCATGAAAATATCATTTTTCCGACAAAAAATAAAGTGGCTGTAACGCGCTGGTTCACCGCATATATCAGTCCCCGGCAACACGCAGAAGCTGTTTAACGCGATAAATGAACGATTAGGCAAAGAATAATTTTCCCCCCAAAATTAGAAAAATGGTAAGGCAATAGCCCATGAAAATATCATTTTTCCGACAAAAAATAAAGTGGCTCTAACGCGCTGGTTTTCCGCATATATCAGTCTCCGGGCACGCACTGAAGCTGTTTAACGCGATCAATGAACGATTAGGCAAAGAATAATTTTCCCCAAAAAATTGGAAAAATGGTAAGGTATAGCCCATGAAAATATCATTTTTCCGACAAAAAATAAAGTGGCTGTAACGCGCTGGTTCACCGCATATATCAGTCTCTGGCAACACGCGGAAGCTGTTTAACGCGATAAATGAACGATTAGGCAGAGAATAATTTTCCCCCCAAAATTGGAAAAATGGTAAACCTATAGCCCTTGAAAATATCATTTTTCCGACAAAAAATAAAGTGTCTAACGCGCTGGTTTTCCGCATATATCAGTCTCCGGGCACGCACTGAAGCTGTTTAACGCGATAAATGAACGATTAGGCAAAGAATAATTTTCCCCAAAAAATTGGAAAAATGGTAAAGTATAGCCCATGAAAATATCATTTTTCCGACAAAAAATAAAGTGGCTGTAACGCGCTGGTTCACCGCATATATCAGTCTCTGGCAACACGCAGAAGCTGTCTAACGCGATAAATGAACGATTAGGCAGAGAATGATTTTCCCCCCAAAATTGGGAAAATGGTAAGGCTATAGCCCATGAAAATATCATTTTTCCGACAAAAAATAAAGTGTCTTTAAGGCGCTGGTTCTCCGCATATATCAGTCTCCGGGCACGCACAGAAGCTGCTTAACGCGATAAATGAACGATTTGGCAGAGAATAATTTTCCCCCCAAAATTGGAAAAATGGTAAGGCTATAGCCCATGAAAATATCATTTTTCCGACAAAAAATAAAGTGTCTCTAACGCGCTGGTTTTCCGCATATATCAGTCTCCGGGCACGCACAGAAGCTGTTTAACGCGATAAATGAACGATTAGGCAAAGAATAATTTTCCCCAAAAAATTGGAAAAATGGTAAGGCAGCCCATGAAAATATAATTTTTCCGACAAAAAATAAAGTGTCTCTAACGCGCTGCTTCTCCGCATATATCGGTCTCCGGGCACGCACAGAAGCTGCTTAACGCGATAAATGAACGATTAGGCAGAGAATAATTTTCCCCCCAAAATTGGAAAAATGGTAAGGCTAAGCCCATGAAAATATCATTTTTCCGACAAAAAATAAAGTGTCTCTAACGCGCTGGTTTTCCGCATATATCAGTCTCCGGGCACGCACAGAAGCTGTTTAACGCGATAAATGAACGATTAGGCAAAGAATAATTTTCCCCAAAAAATTGGAAAAATGGTTAGGCTATAGCCCTGAAAATATCATTTTTCCGACAAAGAATAAAGTGTCTCTAACGCGCTGGTTCACCGCATATATCAGTCTCTGGCAACACGCAGAAGCTGTTTAACGCGATAAATGAACGATTAGGCAGAGAATAATTTTCCCCCCAAAATTGGAAAAATGGTAAGGCTATAGCGCATGAAAATATCATTTTTCCGACAAAAAATAAAGTGTCTTTAAGGCGCTGGTTCTCCGCATATATCAGTCTCCGGGCACGCACAGAAGCTGCTTAACGCGATAAATGAACGATTTGGCAGAGAATAATTTTCCCCCCAAAATTGGAAAAATGGTAAGGCTATAATAGCCCATGAAAATATCATTTTTCCGACAAAAAATAAAGTGTGTCTAACGCGCTGGTTCTCCGCATATATCAGTCTCCGGGCACGCACAGAAGCTGTTTAACGCGATAAATGAACGATTAGGCAGAGAATAATTTTCCCCCAAAAATTGGAAAAATGGTAAGGCTATAGCCCATGAAAATATCATTTTTCCGACAAAAAATAAAGTGTCTCTAACGCGCTGGTTTTCCGCATATATCAGTCTCCGGGCACGCACAGAAGCCCTTTAACGCGATAAATGAACGATTAGGCAAAGAAAAATTTTCCCCCAAAAATTGGAAAAATGGTAAGGCTATAGCCCATGAAAATATCATTTTTCCGACAAAAAATAAAGTGGCTTTAACGCGCTGGTTCTCCGCATATATCAGTCCCCTGCAACACGCAGAAGCTGTTTAACGCGATAAATGAACGATTAGGCAGAGAATAATTTTCCCCCAAAAATTGGAAAAATGGTAAGGCTATAGCCCATGAAAATATCATTTTTCCGACAAAAAATAAGGTGTTTCTAACGCGCTGGTGTTCCGCATATATCAGTCTCCGGGCACGCACAGAAGCTGTTTAACGCGATAAATGAACAATTAGGCAAAGAATAATTTTCCCCAAAAAATTGGAAAAATGGTAAGGCTATAGCCCATGAAAATATCATTTTTCCGACAAAAAATAAAGTGGCTGTAACGCGCTGGTTCTCCGCATATATCAGTCTCCGGGCACGCACAGAAGCTGTTTAACGCGATAAATGAACGATTAGGCAGAGAATAATTTTCCCCCCAAAATTGGAAAAATGGTAAGTCTATATATAGGCCATGAAAATATCATTTTTCCGACAAAAAATAAAGTGTCTCTAACGCGCTGGTTTTCCGCATATATCAGTCTCCGGGCACGCACAGAAGCCGTTTAACGCGATAAATGAACGATTAGGCAAAGAATAATTTTCCCCCAAAGATTGGAAAAATGGTAAGGCTATATAGCCCATGAAAATATCATTTTCCCGACAAAAAATAAAGTGGCTTTAACGCCCTGGTTCTCCGCATATATCAGTCCCCGGCAACACGCAGAGGCTGTTTAACGCGGTGAATGAACGATTATGCAAAGAATTTTCCCTTAAAAATTGGAAAAATGGTAAGCTACCGCCCATGAAAATATCATTTTTCCGACAAAAAATAAAGTGGCTCTAACGCGCTGGTTCTCCGCATATATCAGTCCCCGGCAACACGCAGAAGCTGTTTAACGCGATAAATGAACGATTAGGCAGAGAATAATTTCCCCAAAAATTTGGAAAAATGGTAAGGCTATAGCCCGTGAAAATATCATTTTTCCGACAAAAAATAAAGTGTCTCTAACGCGCTGGTTTTCCGCATATATCAGTCCCCGGCAACACGCAGAAGCCCTTCAACGCGATAAATGAACGATTAGGCAGAGAATAATTTTCCCCAAAAAATTGGAAAAATGGTAAGGCTATAGCCCATGAAAATATCATTTTTCCGACAAAAAATAAAGTGGCTCTAACGCGCTGGTTCTCCGCATATATCAGTCCCCGGCAACACGCAGAAGCTGTTTAACGCGATAAATGAACGATTAGGCAGAGAATAATTTCCCCCCAAAATTGGAAAAATGGTAAGGCTGTAGCCCGTGAAAATATCATTTTTCCGACAAAAAATAAAGTGTCTTTAAGGCGCTGGTTCTCCGCATATATCAGTCCCCGGCAACACGCAGAAGCTGTTTAACGCGATAAATGAACGATTAGGCAGAGAATAATTTTCCCCAAAAATTGGAAAAATGGTAAGGCATATAGCCCGTGAAAATATCATTTTTCCGACAAAAAATAAAGTGTCTCTAACGCGCTGGTTTTCCGCATATATCAGTCCCCGGCAACACGCAGAAGCTGTTTAACGCGGTGAATGAACGATTAGGCAGAGAATAATTTTCCCCAAAAAATTGGAAAAATGGTAAGCTATAGCCCATGAAAATATCATTTTTCCGACAAAAAATAAATTGTCTTTAACGCGCTGGTTCTCCGCATATATCAGTCCCCGGCAACACGCAGAAGCCCTTCAACGCGATAAATGAACGATTAGGCAGAGAATAATTTTCCACCCAAAATTGGAAAAATGGTAAGGCTATAGCCCAAGAAAATATCATTTTTCCGACAAAAAATAAAGTGGCTCTAACGCGCTGGTTCTCCGCATATATCAGTCCCCGGCAACACGCAGAAGCTGTTTAACGCGATAAATGAACGATTAGGCAGACAATAATTTCCCCAAAAATTTGGAAAAATGGTAAGGCTATATAGCCCATGAAAATATCATTTTTCCGACAAAAAATAAAGTGGCTCTAACGCACTGGTTCTCCGCATATATCAGTCTCCGGGCACGCACAGAAGCTGCTTAACGCGATAAATGAACGATTAGGCAAAGAATAATTTTCCCCCCAAAATTGGAAAAATGGTAAGGCTATATATAGCCCATGAAAATATCATTTTTCCGACAAAAAATAAAGTGGCTCTAACGCGCTGGTTCTCCGCATATATCAGTCTCCGGGCACGCACAGAAGCAGTTTAACGCGATAAATGAACGATTAGGCAAAGAATAGTTTTCCCCCAAAAATTGGAAAAATGGTAAGGCTATAGCCCATGAAAATATCATTTTTCCGGCAAAAAATAAAGTGTCTCCAACGCGCTGGTTCTCCGCATATATCAGTCTCCGGGCACGCACAGAAGCCCTTTAACGCGATAAATGAACGATTGGGCAAAGAAAAATTTTCCCCAGAAAATTGGAAAATGGTAAGGCTATAGCCCGTGAAAATATCATTTTTCCGACAAAAAATAAAGTGGCTCTAACGCGCTGGTTCTCCGCATATATCAGTCCCCGGCAACACGCAGAAGCTGTTTAACGCGATAAATGAACGATTAGGCAGAGAATAATTTCACCCAAAAATTGGAAAAATGGTGAGGCTATAGCCCATGAAAATATCATTTTTCCGACAAAAAATAATGTGGCTCTAACGCGCTGCTTCTCCGCATATATCAGTCCCCGGCAACACGCAGAAGCTGTTTAACGCGATAAATGAACGATTAGGCAGAGAATAATTTCCCCCAAAAATTGGAAAAATGGTAAGGCTGTAGCCCGTGAAAATATCATTTTTCCGACAAAAAATAAATTGTCTTTAAGGCGCTGGTTCTCCGCATATATCAGTCCCCGGCAACACGCAGAAGGTTTTTAACGCGATAAGTGAACGATTAGGCAGAGAATAATTTTTCCCAAAAATTGGAAAAATGGTAAGGCATATAGCCCGTGAAAATATCATTTTTCCGACAAAAAATAAGGTGTCTCTAACGCGCTGGTTTTCCGCATATATCAGTCCCCGGCAACACGCAGAAGCCCTTCAACGCGATAAATGAACGATTAGGCAGAGAATAATTTTCCCCCAAAAATTGGAAAAATGGTAAGGCTATAAGCCCGTGAAAATATCATTTTTCCGACAAAAAATAAAGTGACTTTAAGGCGCTGGTTTTCCGCATATATCAGTCCCCGGCAACACGCAGAAGCCCTTCAACGCGATAAATGAACGATTAGGCAGAGAATAATTTTCCCCAAAAAATTGGAAAAATGGTAAGGGGTTAGCCCATGAAAATATCATTTTCCCGACAAAAAATAAAGTGTCTCTAACGCGCTGGTTTTCCGCATATATCAGTCCCCGGCAACACGTAGAAGCCCTTCAACGCGATAAATGAACGATTAGGCAGAGAATAATTTTCCCCCAAAAATTGGAAAAATGGTAAGGCTATAGCCCATGAAAATATCATTTTTCCGACAAAAAATAAAGTGACTTTAAGGCGCTGGTTTTCCGCATATATCAGTCCCCGGCAACACGCAGAAGCTGTTTAACGCGATAAATGAACGATTAGGCAAAGAATAATTTTCCCCCAAAAATTGGAAAAATGGTAAGCCTATAGCCCATGAAAATATCATTTTGCCGACAAAAAATAAAGTGTCTTTAAGGCGCTGGTTTTCCGCATATATCAGTCCCCGGCAACACGCAGAAGCTGTTTAACGCGATAAATGAACGATTAGGCATAGAATAATTTTCCCCCCAAAATTGGAAAAATGGTAAGGCTATAGCCCGTGAAAATATCATTTTTCCGACAAAAAATAAAGTGTCTTTAAGGCGCTGGTTTTCCGCATATATCAGTCCCCGGCAACACGCAGAAGCTGTTTAACGCGATAAATGAACGATTAGGCAGAGAATAATTTCCCCCCCAAATTGGAAAAATGGTAAGCCTATAGCCCATGAAAATATCATTTTTCCGACAAAAAATAAAGTGTCTCCAACGCGCTGGTTCTCCGCATATATCAGTCTCCGGGCACGCACAGAAGCCCTTTAACGCGATAAATGAACGATTGGGCAAAGAAAAATTTTCCCCAAAACATTGGAAAAATGGTAAGGCTATATATAGCCCGTGAAAATATCATTTTCCCGACAAAAAATAAAGTGGCTCTAACGCGCTGGTTCTCCGCATATATCAGTCCCCGGCAACACGCAGAAGCTGTTTAACGCGATAAATGAACGATTAGGCAGAGAATAATTTCCCCCAAAAATTGGAAAAATGGTGAGGCTATAGCCCATGAAAATATCATTTTTCCGACAAAAAATAATGTGGCTCTAACGCGCTGCTTCTCCGCATATATCAGTCCCCGGCAACACGCAGAAGCTGTTTAACGCGATAAATGAACGATTAGGCAGAGAATAATTTCCCCCAAAAATTGGAAAAATGGTAAGGCTGTAGCCCGTGAAAATATCATTTTTCCGACAAAAAATAAAGTGTCTTTAAGGCGCTGGTTCTCCGCATATATCAGTCCCCGGCAACACGCAGAAGCTGTTTAACGCGATAAGTGAACGATTAGGCAGAGAATAATTTTCCCCAAAAATTGGAAAAATGGTAAGGCATATAGCCCGTGAAAATATCATTTTTCCGACAAAAAATAAGGTGTCTCTAACGCGCTGGTTTTCCGCATATATCAGTCCCCGGCAACACGCAGAAGCCCTTCAACGCGATAAATGAACGATTAGGCAGAGAATAATTTTCCCCCAAAAATTGGAAAAATGGTAAGGCTATAGCCCGTGAAAATATCATTTTTCCGACAAAAAATAAAGTGACTTTAAGGCGCTGGTTTTCCGCATATATCAGTCCCCGGCAACACGCAGAAGCCCTTCAACGCGATAAATGAACGATTAGGCAGAGAATAATTTTCCCCCAAAAATTGGAAAAATGGTAAGGCTATAGCCCATGAAAATATCATTTTCCCGACAAAAAATAAAGTGTCTCTAACGCGCTGGTTTTCCGCATATATCAGTCCCCGGCAACACGTAGAAGCCCTTCAACGCGATAAATGAACGATTAGGCAGAGAATAATTTTCCCCCCAAAATTGGAAAAATGGTAAGGCTATAGCCCATGAAAATATCATTTTTCCGACAAAAAATAAAGTGTCTTTAAGGCGCTGGTTTTCCGCATATATCAGTCCCCGGCAACACGCAGAAGCTGTTTAACGCGATAAATGAACGATTAGGCAGAGAATAATTTTCCACAAAAAATTGGAAAAATGGTAAGGCTATAGCCCATGAAAATATTATTTTTCCGACAAAAAATAAAGTGGCTGTAACGCGCTGGTTCTCCGCATATATCAGTCCCCGGCAACACGCAGAAGCTGTTTAACGCGATAAGTGAACGATTAGGCAAAGAATAATTTTCCCCCAAAAATTGGAAAAATGGTAAGGCTATAGCCCATGCAAATATCATTTTTCCGACAAAAAATAAAGTGTCTCTAACGCGCTGGTTCTCCGCATATATCAGTCTCCGGGCACGCACAGAAGCCCTTTAACGCGATAAATGAACGATTAGGCAAAGAAAAATTTTCCCCAAAAAATTGGAAAAATGGTAAGGCTATAGCCCATGAAAATATCATTTTTCCGACAAAAATAAAGTGTCTCTAACGCGCTGGTTTTCCGCATATATCAGTCCCCGGCAACACGCAGAAGCTGTTTAACGCGATAAATGAACGATTAGGCAGAGAATAATTTCCCCCCAAATTTGGAAAAATGGTAAGGCTATAGCCCGTGAAAATATCATTATTCCGACAAAAAATAAAGTGTCTCTAACCCGCTGGTTTTCCGCACATATCAGTCTCCGGGCACGCACAGAAGCTGTTTAACGCGATAAATGAACGATTAGGCAAAGAATAATTTTCCCCAAAAAATTGGAAAAATGGTAAGGCTATAGCCCATGAAAATATAATTTTTCCGACAAAAAATAAAGTGTCTCTAACGCGCTGCTTCTCCGCATATATCGGTCTCCGGGCACGCACAGAAGCTGCTTAACGCGATAAATGAACGATTAGGCAGAGAATAATTTTCCCCCCAAAATTGGAAAAATGGTAAGGCTAAGCCCATGAAAATATCATTTTTCCGACAAAAAATAAAGTGTCTCTAACGCGCTGGTTTTCCGCATATATCAGTCTCCGGGCACGCACAGAAGCTGTTTAACGCGATAAATGAACGATTAGGCAAAGAATAATTTTCCCCAAAAAATTGGAAAAATGGTTAGGCTATAGCCCTGAAAATATCATTTTTCCGACAAAGAATAAAGTGTCTCTAACGCGCTGGTTCACCGCATATATCAGTCTCTGGCAACACGCAGAAGCTGTTTAACGCGATAAATGAACGATTAGGCAGAGAATAATTTTCCCCCCAAAATTGGAAAAATGGTAAGGCTATAGCGCATGAAAATATCATTTTTCCGACAAAAAATAAAGTGTCTTTAAGGCGCTGGTTCTCCGCATATATCAGTCTCCGGGCACGCACAGAAGCTGCTTAACGCGATAAATGAACGATTTGGCAGAGAATAATTTTCCCCCCAAAATTGGAAAAATGGTAAGGCTATAATAGCCCATGAAAATATCATTTTTCCGACAAAAAATAAAGTGTGTCTAACGCGCTGGTTCTCCGCATATATCAGTCTCCGGGCACGCACAGAAGCTGTTTAACGCGATAAATGAACGATTAGGCAGAGAATAATTTTCCCCCAAAAATTGGAAAAATGGTAAGGCTATAGCCCATGAAAATATCATTTTTCCGACAAAAAATAAAGTGTCTCTAACGCGCTGGTTTTCCGCATATATCAGTCTCCGGGCACGCACAGAAGCCCTTTAACGCGATAAATGAACGATTAGGCAAAGAAAAATTTTCCCCCAAAAATTGGAAAAATGGTAAGGCTATAGCCCATGAAAATATCATTTTTCCGACAAAAAATAAAGTGGCTTTAACGCGCTGGTTCTCCGCATATATCAGTCCCCTGCAACACGCAGAAGCTGTTTAACGCGATAAATGAACGATTAGGCAGAGAATAATTTTCCCCCAAAAATTGGAAAAATGGTAAGGCTATAGCCCATGAAAATATCATTTTTCCGACAAAAAATAAGGTGTTTCTAACGCGCTGGTTTTCCGCATATATCAGTCTCCGGGCACGCACAGAAGCTGTTTAACGCGATAAATGAACAATTAGGCAAAGAATAATTTTCCCCAAAAAATTGGAAAAATGGTAAGGCTATAGCCCATGAAAATATCATTTTTCCGACAAAAAATAAAGTGGCTGTAACGCGCTGGTTCTCCGCATATATCAGTCTCCGGGCACGCACAGAAGCTGTTTAACGCGATAAATGAACGATTAGGCAGAGAATAATTTTCCCCCCAAAATTGGAAAAATGGTAAGTCTATATATAGGCCATGAAAATATCATTTTTCCGACAAAAAATAGAGTGTCTCTAACGCGCTGGTTTTCCGCATATATCAGTCTCCGGGCACGCACAGAAGCCGTTTAACGCGATAAATGAACGATTAGGCAAAGAATAATTTTCCCCCAAAGATTGGAAAAATGGTAAGGCTATATAGCCCATGAAAATATCATTTTCCCGACAAAAAATAAAGTGGCTTTAACGCCCTGGTTCTCCGCATATATCAGTTTCCGGCAACACGCAGAGGCTGTTTAACGCGGTGAATGAACGATTATGCAAAGAATTTTCCCTTAAAAATTGGAAAAATGGTAAGCTATAGCCCATGAAAATATCATTTTTCCGACAAAAACTAAAGTGGCTCTAACGCGCTGGTTCTCCGCATATATCAGTCCCCGGCAACACGCAGAAGCTGTTTAACGCGATAAATGAACGATTAGGCAGAGAATAATTTCCCCAAAAATTTGGAAAAATGGTAAGGCTATAGCCCGTGAAAATATCATTTTTCCGACAAAAAATAAAGTGTCTCTAACGCGCTGGTTTTCCGCATATATCAGTCCCCGGCAACACGCAGAAGCCCTTCAACGCGATAAATGAACGATTAGGCAGAGAATAATTTTCCCCAAAAAATTGGAAAAATGGTAAGGCTTTAGCCCATGAAAATATCATTTTTCCGACAAAAAATAAAGTGGCTCTAACGGGCTGGTTCTCCGCATATATCAGTCCCCGGCAACACGCAGAAGCTGTTTAACGCGATAAATGAACGATTAGGCAGAGAATAATTTCCCCCAAAAATTGGAAAAATGGTAAGGCTGTAGCCCGTGAAAATATCATTTTTCCGACAAAAAATAAAGTGTCTTTAAGGCGCTGGTTCTCCGCATATATCAGTCCCCGGCAACACGCAGAAGCTGTTTAACGCGATAAATGAACGATTAGGCAGAGAATAATTTTCCCCAAAAATTGGAAAAATGGTAAGGCATATAGCCCGTGAAAATATCATTTTTCCGACAAAAAATAAAGTGTCTCTAACGCGCTGGTTTTCCGCATATATCAGTCCCCGGCAACACGCAGAAGCTGTTTAACGCGGTGAATGAACGATTAGGCAGAGAATAATTTTCCCCAAAAAATTGGAAAAATGGTAAGCTATAGCCCATGAAAATATCATTTTTCCGACAAAAAATAAATTGTCTTTAACGCGCTGGTTCTCCGCATATATCAGTCCCCGGCAACACGCCGAAGCCCTTCAACGCGATAAATGAACGATTAGGCAGAGAATAATTTTCCACCCAAAATTGGAAAAATGGTAAGGCTATAGCCCAAGAAAATATCATTTTTCCGACAAAAAATAAAGTGGCTCTAACGCGCTGGTTCTCCGCATATATCAGTCCCCGGCAACACGCAGAAGCTGTTTAACGCGATAAATGAACGATTAGGCAGACAATAATTTCCCCAAAAATTTGGAAAAATGGTAAGGCTATATAGCCCATGAAAATATCATTTTTCCGACAAAAAATAAAGTGGCTCTAACGCACTGGTTCTCCGCATATATCAGTCTCCGGGCACGCACAGAAGCTGCTTAACGCGATAAATGAACGATTAGGCAAAGAATAATTTTCCCCCCAAAATTGGAAAAATGGTAAGGCTATAGCCCATGAAAATATCATTTTTCCGGCAAAAAATAAAGTGTCTCCAACGCGCTGGTTCTCCGCATATATCAGTCTCCGGGCACGCACAGAAGCCCTTTAACGCGATAAATGAACGATTGGGCAAAGAAAAATTTTCCCCAAAAAATTGGAAAATGGTAAGGCTATAGCCCGTGAAAATATCATTTTTCCGACAAAAAATAAAGTGGCTCTAACGCGCTGGTTCTCCGCATATATCAGTCCCCGGCAACACGCAGAAGCTGTTTAACGCGATAAATGAACGATTAGGCAGAGAATAATTTCACCCAAAAATTGGAAAAATGGTGAGGCTATAGCCCATGAAAATATCATTTTTCCGACAAAAAATAATGTGGCTCTAACGCGCTGCTTCTCCGCATATATCAGTCCCCGGCAACACGCAGAAGCTGTTTAACGCGATAAATGAACGATTAGGCAGAGAATAATTTCCCCCCAAAATTGGAAAAATGGTAAGGCTGTAGCCCGTGAAAATATCATTTTTCCGACAAAAAATAAAGTGTCTTTAAGGCGCTGGTTCTCCGCATATATCATTCCCCGGCAACACGCAGAAGGTTTTTAACGCGATAAGTGAACGATTAGGCAGAGAATAATTTTTCCCAAAAATTGGAAAAATGGTAAGGCATATAGCCCGTGAAAATATCATTTTTCCGACAAAAAATAAGGTGTCTCTAACGCGCTGGTTTTCCGCATATATCAGTCCCCGGCAACACGCAGAAGCCCTTCAACGCGATAAATGAACGATTAGGCAGAGAATAATTTTCCCCCAAAAATTGGAAAAATGGTAAGGCTAAAGCCCGTGAAAATATCATTTTTCCGACAAAAAATAAAGTGACTTTAAGGCGCTGGTTTTCCGCATATATCAGTCCCCGGCAACACGCAGAAGCTGTTTAACGCGATAAATGAACGATTAGGCAAAGAATAATTTTCCCCCAAAAATTGGAAAAATGGTAAGCCTATAGCCCATGAAAATATCATTTTGCCAACAAAAAATAAAGTGTCTTTAAGGCGCTGGTTTTCCGCATATATCAGTCCCCGGCAACACGCAGAAGCTGTTTAACGCGATAAATGAACGATTAGGCAGAGAATAATTTCACCCAAAAATTGGAAAAATGGTGAGGCTATAGCCCATGAAAATATCATTTTTCCGACAAAAAATAAAGTGTCTTTAAGGCGCTGGTTCTCCGCATATATCAGTCCCCGGCAACACGCAGAAGGTTTTTAACGCGATAAGTGAACGATTAGGCAGAGAATAATTTTTCCCAAAAATTGGAAAAATGGTAAGGCATATAGCCCGTGAAAATATCATTTTTCCGACAAAAAATAAGGTGTCTCTAACGCGCTGGTTTTCCGCATATATCAGTCCCCGGCAACACGCAGAAGCCCTTCAACGCGATAAATGAACGATTAGGCAGAGAATAATTTTCCCCCCAAAATTGGAAAAATGGTAAGGCTATAAGCCCGTGAAAATATCATTTTTCCGACAAAAAATAAAGTGACTTTAAGGCGCTGGTTTTCCGCATATATCAGTCCCCGGCAACACGCAGAAGCCCTTCAACGCGATAAATGAACGATTAGGCAGAGAATAATTTTCCCCAAAAAATTGGAAAAATGGTAAGGCTATAGCCCATGAAAATATCATTTTCCCGACAAAAAATAAAGTGTCTCTAACGCGCTGGTTTTCCGCATATATCAGTCCCCGGCAACACGTAGAAGCCCTTCAACGCGATAAATGAACGATTAGGCAGAGAATAATTTTCCCCCAAAAATTGGAAAAATGGTAAGGCTATAGCCCATGAAAATATCATTTTTCCGACAAAAAATAAAGTGACTTTAAGGCGCTGGTTTTCCGCATATATCAGTCCCCGGCAACACGCAGAAGCTGTTTAACGCGATAAATGAACGATTAGGCAAAGAATAATTTTCCCCCAAAAATTGGAAAAATGGTAAGCCTATAGCCCATGAAAATATCATTTTGCCGACAAAAAATAAAGTGTCTTTAAGGCGCTGGTTTTCCGCATATATCAGTCCCCGGCAACACGCAGAAGCTGTTTAACGCGATAAATGAACGATTAGGCAGAGAATAATTTCACCCAAAAATTGGAAAAATGGTGAGGCCCATGAAAATATCATTTTTCCGACAAAAAATAATGTGGCTCTAACGCGCTGCTTCTCCGCATATATCAGTCCCCGGCAACACGCAGAAGCTGTTTAACGCGATAAATGAACGATTAGGCAGAGAATAATTTTCCCCAAAAAATTGGAAAAATGGTAAGGCTATAAGCCCGTGAAAATATCATTTTTCCGACAAAAAATAAAGTGACTTTAAGGCGCTGGTTTTCCGCATATATCAGTCCCCGGCAACACGCAGAAGCCCTTCAACGCGATAAATGAACGATTAGGCAGAGAATAATTTTCCCCAAAAAATTGGAAAAATGGTAAGGCTATAGCCCATGAAAATATCATTTTCCCGACAAAAAATAAAGTGTCTCTAACGCGCTGGTTTTCCGCATATATCAGTCCCCGGCAACACGTAGAAGCCCTTCAACGCGATAAATGAACGATTAGGCAGAGAATAATTTTCCCCCAAAAATTGGAAAAATGGTAAGGCTATATAAGCCCATGAAAATATCATTTTTCCGACAAAAAATAAAGTGACTTTAAGGCGCTGGTTTTCCGCATATATCAGTCCCCGGCAACACGCAGAAGCTGTTTAACGCGATAAATGAACGATTAGGCAAAGAATAATTTTCCCCCAAAAATTGGAAAAATGGTAAGCCTATAGCCCATGAAAATATCATTTTGCCGACAAAAAATAAAGTGTCTTTAAGGCGCTGGTTTTCCGCATATATCAGTCCCCGGCAACACGCAGAAGCTGTTTAACGCGATAAATGAACGATTAGGCATAGAATAATTTTCCCCCCAAAATTGGAAAAATGGTAAGGCTATAGCCCGTGAAAATATCATTTTTCCGACAAAAAATAAAGTGTCTTTAAGGCGCTGGTTTTCCGCATATATCAGTCCCCGGCAACACGCAGAAGCTGTTTAACGCGATAAATGAACGATTAGGCAGAGAATAATTTTCCACAAAAAATTGGAAAAATGGTAAGGCTATAGCCCATGAAAATATCATTTTTCCGACAAAAAATAAAGTGGCTCTAACGCGCTGGTTCTCCGCATATATCAGTCCCCGGCAACACGCAGATGCTGTTTAACGCGATAAATGAACGATTAGGCAGAGAATAATTTCCCCCCCAAATTGGAAAAATGGTAAGCCTATAGCCCATGAAAATATCATTTTTCCGACAAAAAATAAAGTGTCTCCAACGCGCTGGTTCTCCGCATATATCAGTCTCCGGGCACGCACAGAAGCCCTTTAACGCGATAAATGAACGATTGGGCAAAGAAAAATTTTCCCCAAAAAATTGGAAAAATGGTAAGGCTATAGCCCGTGAAAATATCATTTTCCCGACAAAAAATAAAGTGGCTCTAACGCGCTGGTTCTCCGCATATATCAGTCCCCGGCAACACGCAGAAGCTGTTTAACGCGATAAATGAACGATTAGGCAGAGAATAATTTTCCCCAAAAAATTGGAAAAATGGTAAGGCTATAAGCCCGTGAAAATATCATTTTTCCGACAAAAAATAAAGTGACTTTAAGGCGCTGGTTTTCCGCATATATCAGTCCCCGGCAACACGCAGAAGCCCTTCAACGCGATAAATGAACGATTAGGCAGAGAATAATTTTCCCCAAAAAATTGGAAAAATGGTAAGGCTATAGCCCATGAAAATATCATTTTCCCGACAAAAAATAAAGTGTCTCTAACGCGCTGGTTTTCCGCATATATCAGTCCCCGGCAACACGTAGAAGCCCTTCAACGCGATAAATGAACGATTAGGCAGAGAATAATTTTCCCCCAAAAATTGGAAAAATGGTAAGGCTATATAAGCCCATGAAAATATCATTTTTCCGACAAAAAATAAAGTGACTTTAAGGCGCTGGTTTTCCGCATATATCAGTCCCCGGCAACACGCAGAAGCTGTTTAACGCGATAAATGAACGATTAGGCAAAGAATAATTTTCCCCCAAAAATTGGAAAAATGGTAAGCCTATAGCCCATGAAAATATCATTTTGCCGACAAAAAATAAAGTGTCTTTAAGGCGCTGGTTTTCCGCATATATCAGTCCCCGGCAACACGCAGAAGCTGTTTAACGCGATAAATGAACGATTAGGCATAGAATAATTTTCCCCCCAAAATTGGAAAAATGGTAAGGCTATAGCCCGTGAAAATATCATTTTTCCGACAAAAAATAAAGTGTCTTTAAGGCGCTGGTTTTCCGCATATATCAGTCCCCGGCAACACGCAGAAGCTGTTTAACGCGATAAATGAACGATTAGGCAGAGAATAATTTTCCACAAAAAATTGGAAAAATGGTAAGGCTATAGCCCATGAAAATATCATTTTTCCGACAAAAAATAAAGTGGCTCTAACGCGCTGGTTCTCCGCATATATCAGTCCCCGGCAACACGCAGAAGCTGTTTAACGCGATAAATGAACGATTAGGCAGAGAATAATTTCCCCCCAAATTGGAAAAATGGTAAGCCTATAGCCCATGAAAATATCATTTTTCCGACAAAAAATAAAGTGTCTCCAACGCGCTGGTTCTCCGCATATATCAGTCTCCGGGCACGCACAGAAGCCCTTTAACGCGATAAATGAACGATTGGGCAAAGAAAAATTTTCCCCAAAAAATTGGAAAAATGGTAAGGCTATAGCCCGTGAAAATATCATTTTCCCGACAAAAAATAAAGTGGCTCTAACGCGCTGGTTCTCCGCATATATCAGTCCCCGGCAACACGCAGAAGCTGTTTAACGCGATAAATGAACGATTAGGCAGAGAATAATTTCCCCCAAAAATTGGAAAAATGGTGAGGCTATAGCCCATGAAAATATCATTTTTCCGACAAAAAATAATGTGGCTCTAACGCGCTGCTTCTCCGCATATATCAGTCCCCGGCAACACGCAGAAGCTGTTTAACGCGATAAATGAACGATTAGGCAGAGAATAATTTCCCCCAAAAATTGGAAAAATGGTAAGGCTATAGCCCATGAAAATATCATTTTTCCGAAAAAAAATAAAGTGGCTGTAACGCGCTGGTTCTCCGCATATATCAGTCCCCGGCAACACGCTGAAGCCGTTCAACGCGATAAATGAACGATTAGGCAAAGAATAATTTTCCACCAAAAATTGGAAAAATGGTAAGGCTGTAGCCCGTGAAAATATAATTTTTCCGACAAAAAATAAAGTGTCTTTAAGGCGCTGGTTCTCCGCATATATCAGTCCCCGGCAACACGCAGAAGCTGTTTAACGCGATAAGTGAACGATTAGGCAGAGAATAATTTTCCCCAAAAATTGGAAAAATGGTAAGGCATATAGCCCGTGAAAATATCATTTTTCCGACAAAAAATAAGGTGTCTCTAACGCGCTGGTTTTCCGCATATATCAGTCCCCGGCAACACGCAGAAGCCCTTCAACGCGATAAATGAACGATTAGGCAGAGAATAATTTTCCCCCAAAAATTGGAAAAATGGTAAGGCTATAGCCCGTGAAAATATCATTTTTCCGACAAAAAATAAAGTGGCTCTAACGCGCTGGTTCTCCGCATATATCAGTCCCCGGCAACACGCAGAAGCTGTTTAACGCGATAAATGAACGATTAGGCAGAGAATAATTTCCCCCCCAAATTGGAAAAATGGTAAGCCTATAGCCCATGAAAATATCATTTTTCCGACAAAAAATAAAGTGTCTCTAACGCGCTGGTTTTCCGCATATATCAGTCTCCGGGCACGCACAGAAGCTGTTTAATGCGATAAATGAACGATTAGGCAAAGAATAATTTTCCCCCAAAAATTGGAAAAATGGTAAGGCTATATAGCCCATGAAAATATCATTTTTCTGACAAAAAATAAAGTGTCTCTAACGCGCTGGTTTTCCGCATATATCAGTCCCCGGCAACACGCAGAAGCTGTTTAACGCGATGAATGAACGATTAGGCAAAGAATAATTTCCCCAAAAATTTGGAAAAATGGTAAGGCTATAGCCCGTGAAAATATCATTTTTCCGACAAAAAATAAAGTGTCTCTAACGCGCTGGTTTTCCGCATATATCAGTCCCCGGCAACACGCAGAAGCTGTTTAACGCGATGAATGAACCATTAGGCAAAGAATTTTCCCTTAAAAATTGGAAAAATGGTAAGCTATAGCCCATGAAAATATCATTTTTCCGAGAAAAAATAAATTGTCTTTAAGGCGCTGGTTCTCCGCATATATCAGTCCCCGGCAACACGCAGAAGCCCTTCAACGCGATAAATGAACGATTAGGCAGAGAATAATTTTCCCCAAAAAATTGGAAAAATAGTAAGGCTATAGCCCATGAAAATATCATTTTTCCGACAAAAAATAAAGTGGCTCTAACGCGCTGGTTCTCCGCATATATCAGTCCCCGGCAACATGCAGAAGCTGTTTAACGCGATAAATGAACGATTAGGCAGAGAATAATTTCCCCAAAAATTTGGAAAAATGGTAAGGCTATAGCCCGTGAAAATATCATTTTTCCGACAAAAAATAAAGTGTCTCTAACGCGCTAGTTTTCCGCATATATCATTCCCCGGCAACACGCAGAAGCTGTTTAACGCGATAAGTGAACGATTAGGCAGAGAATAATTTTCCCCAAAAATTGGAAAAATGGTAAGGCATATAGCCCGTGAAAATATCATTTTCCCGACAAAAAATAAAGTGTCTCTAACGCGCTGGTTTTCCGCATATATCAGTCCCCGGCAACACGTAGAAGCCCTTCAACGCGATAAATGAACGATTAGGCAGAGAATAATTTTCCCCCAAAAATTGGAAAAATGGTAAGGCTATAGCCCATGAAAATATCATTTTTCCGACAAAAAATAAAGTGACTTTAAGGCGCTGGTTTTCCGCATATATCAGTCCCCGGCAACACGCAGAAGCTGTTTAACGCGATAAATGAACGATTAGGCAAAGAATAATTTTCCCCCAAAAATTGGAAAAATGGTAAGCCTATAGCCCATGAAAATATCATTTTTCCGACAAAAAATAAAGTGACTTTAAGGCGCTGGTTTTCCGCATATATCAGTCCCCGGCAACACGCAGAAGCTGTTTAACGCGATAAATGAACGATTAGGCAAAGAATAATTTTCCCCCAAAAATTGGAAAAATGGTAAGCCTATAGCCCATGAAAATATCATTTTGCCGACAAAAAATAAAGTGTCTTTAAGGCGCTGGTTTTCCGCATATATCAGTCCCCGGCAACACGCAGAAGCTGTTTAACGCGATAAATGAACGATTAGGCAGAGAATAATTTCACCCAAAAATTGGAAAAATGGTGAGGATATATAGCCCATGAAAATATCATTTTTCCGACAAAAAATAATGTGGCTCTAACGCGCTGCTTCTCCGCATATATCAGTCCCCGGCAACACGCAGAAGCTGTTTAACGCGATAAATGAACGATTAGGCAGAGAATAATTTCCCCCAAAATTGGAAAAATGGTAAGGCTGTAGCCCGTGAAAATATCATTTTTCCGACAAAAAATAAAGTGTCTTTAAGGCGCTGGTTCTCCGCATATATCAGTCCCCGGCAACACGCAGAAGGTTTTTAACGCGATAAGTGAACGATTAGGCAGAGAATAATTTTTCCCAAAAATTGGAAAAATGGTAAGGCATATAGCCCGTGAAAATATCATTTTTCCGACAAAAAATAAGGTGTCTCTAACGCGCTGGTTTTCCGCATATATCAGTCCCCGGCAACACGCAGAAGCCCTTCAACGCGATAAATGAACGATTAGGCAGAGAATAATTTCCCCAAAAAATTGGAAAAATGGTAAGGCTATAAGCCCGTGAAAATATCATTTTTCCGACAAAAAATAAAGTGACTTTAAGGCGCTGGTTTTCCGCATATATCAGTCCCCGGCAACACGCAGAAGCCCTTCAACGCGATAAATGAACGATTAGGCAGAGAATAATTTTCCCCAAAAAATTGGAAAAATGGTAAGCCTATAGCCCATGAAAATATCATTTTGCCGACAAAAAATAAAGTGTCTCTAACGCGCTGGTTTTCCGCATATATCAGTCCCCGGCAACACGCAGAAGCCCTTCAACGCGATAAATGAACGATTAGGCAGAGAATAATTTTCCCCCAAAAATTGGAAAAATGGTGAGGCTATAGCCCATGAAAATATCATTTTTCCGACAAAAAATAATGTGGCTCTAACGCGCTGCTTCTCCGCATATATCAGTCCCCGGCAACACGCAGAAGCTGTTTAACGCGATAAATGAACGATTAGGCAGAGAATAATTTTCCCCCAAAAATTGGAAAAATGGTAAGCCTATAGCCCGTGAAAATATCATTTTGCCGACAAAAAATAAAGTGTCTTTAAGGCGCTGGTTTTCCGCATATATCAGTCCCCGGCAACACGCAGAAGCTGTTTAACGCGATAAATGAACGATTAGGCATAGAATAATTTTCCCCCCAAAATTGGAAAAATGGTAAGGCTATAGCCCGTGAAAATATCATTTTTCCGACAAAAAATAAAGTGTCTTTAAGGCGCTGGTTTTCCGCATATATCAGTCCCCGGCAACACGCAGAAGCTGTTTAACGCGATAAATGAACGATTAGGCAGAGAATAATTTTCCACAAAAAATTGGAAAAATGGTAAGGCTATAGCCCATGAAAATATCATTTTTCCGACAAAAAATAAAGTGGCTCTAACGCGCTGGTTCTCCGCATATATCAGTCCCCGGCACCACGCAGAAGCTGTTTAACGCGATAAATGAACGATTAGGCAGAGAATAATTTCCCCCCCAAATTGGAAAAATGGTAAGCCTATAGCCCATGAAAATATCATTTTTCCGACAAAAAATAAAGTGTCCCCAACGCGCTGGTTCTCCGCATATATCAGTCTCCGGGCACGCACAGAAGCCCTTTAACGCGATAAATGAACGATTGGGCAAAGAAAAATTTTCCCCAAAAAATTGGAAAAATGGTAAGGCTATAGCCCGTGAAAATATCATTTTCCCGACAAAAAATAAAGTGGCTCTAACGCGCTGGTTCTCCGCATATATCAGTCCCCGGCAACACGCAGAAGCTGTTTAACGCGATGTATGAACGATTAGGCAGAGAATAATTTCCCCCAAAAATTGGAAAAATGGTGAGGCTATAGCCCATGAAAATATCATTTTTCCGACAAAAAATAATGTGGCTCTAACGCGCTGCTTCTCCGCATATATCAGTCCCCGGCAACACGCAGAAGCTGTTTAACGCGATAAATGAACGATTAGGCAGATAATAATTTCCCCCAAAAATTGGAAAAATGGTAAGGCTATAGCCCATGAAAATATCATTTTTCCGAAAAAAAATAAAGGGGCTGTAACGCGCTGGTTCTCCGCATATATCAGTCCCCGGCAACACGCAGAAGCCGTTCAACGCGATAAATGAACGATTAGGCAAAGAATAATTTTCCACCAAAAATTGGAAAAATGGTAAGGCTGTAGCCCGTGCAAATATAATTTTTCCGACAAAAAATAAAGTGTCTTTAAGGCGCTGGTTCTCCGCATATATCAGTCCCCGGCAACACGCAGAAGCTGTTTAACGCGATAAGTGAACGATTAGGCAGAGAATAATTTTCCCCAAAAATTGGAAAAATGGTAAGGCATATAGCCCGTGAAAATATCATTTTTCCGACAAAAAATAAGGTGTCTCTAACGCGCTGGTTTTCCGCATATATCAGTCCCCGGCAACACGCAGAAGCCCTTCAACGCGATAAATGAACGATTAGGCAGAGAATAATTTTCCCCCAAAAATTGGAAAAATGGTAAGGCTATAGCCCGTGAAAATATCATTTTTCCGACAAAAAATAAAGTGGCTCTAACGCGCTGGTTCTCCGCATATATCAGTCCCCGGCAACACGCAGAAGCTGTTTAACGCGATAAATGAACGATTAGGCAGAGAATAATTTCCCCCCCAAATTGGAAAAATGGTAAGCCTATAGCCCATGAAAATATCATTTTTCCGACAAAAAATAAAGTGTCTCTAACGCGCTGGTTTTCCGCATATATCAGTCTCCGGGCACGCACAGAAGCTGTTTAATGCGATAAATGAACGATTAGGCAAAGAATAATTTTCCCCCAAAAATTGGAAAAATGGTAAGGCTATATAGCCCATGAAAATATCATTTTTCTGACAAAAAATAAAGTGTCTCTAACGCGCTGGTTTTCCGCATATATCAGTCCCCGGCAACACGCAGAAGCTGTTTAACGCGATGAATGAACGATTAGGCAAAGAATAATTTCCCCAAAAATTTGGAAAAATGGTAAGGCTATAGCCCGTGAAAATATCATTTTTCCGACAAAAAATAAAGTGTCTCTAACGCGCTGGTTTTCCGCATATATCAGTCCCCGGCAACACGCAGAAGCTGTTTAACGCGATGAATGAACCATTAGGCAAAGAATTTTCCCTTAAAAATTGGAAAAATGGTAAGCTATAGCCCATGAAAATATCATTTTTCCGAGAAAAAATAAATTGTCTTTAAGGCGCTGGTTCTCCGCATATATCAGTCCCCGGCAACACGCAGAAGCCCTTCAACGCGATAAATGAACGATTAGGCAGAGAATAATTTTCCCCCAAAAATTGGAAAAATAGTAAGGCTATAGCCCATGAAAATATCATTTTTCCGACAAAAAATAAAGTGGCTCTAACGCGCTGGTTCTCCGCATATATCAGTCCCCGGCAACATGCAGAAGCTGTTTAACGCGATAAATGAACGATTAGGCAGAGAATAATTTCCCCAAAAATTTGGAAAAATGGTAAGGCTATAGCCCGTGAAAATATCATTTTTCCGACAAAAAATAAAGTGTCTCTAACGCGCTAGTTTTCCGCATATATCATTCTCCGGCAACACGCAGAAGCTGTTTAACGCGATAAGTGAACGATTAGGCAGAGAATAATTTTCCCCAAAAATTGGAAAAATGGTAAGGCATATAGCCCGTGAAAATATCATTTTTCCGACAAAAAATAAGGTGTCTCTAACGCGCTGGTTTTCCGCATATATCAGTCCCCGGCAACACGCAGAAGCCCTTCAACGCGATAAATGAACGATTAGGCAGAGAATAATTTTCCCCCAAAAATTGGAAAAATGGTAAGGCTATAGCCCGTGAAAATATCATTTTTCCGACAAAAAATAAAGTGGCTCTAACGCGCTGGTTCTCCGCATATATCAGTCCCCGGCAACACGCAGAAGCTGTTTAACGCGATAAATGAACGATTAGGCAGAGAATAATTTCCCCAAAAATTTGGAAAAATGGTAAGGCTATATAGCCCGTGAAAATATCATTTTTCCGACAAAAAATAAAGTGTCTCTAACGCGCTAGTTTTCCGCATATATCATTCCCCGGCAACACGCAGAAGCTGTTTAACGCGATAAATGAACGATTAGGCAGAGAATAATTTTCCCCAAAAAATTGGAAAAATGGTAAGGCTATGAAAATATCATTTTTCCGACAAAAAATAAAGTGTCTCTAACGCGCTGCTTTTCCGCATATATCAGTCCCCGGCAACACGCAGAAGCTGTTTAACGCGATAAATGAACGATTAGGCAGAGAATAATTTTCCCCCCAAAATTGGAAAAATGGTAAGGCTGTAGCCCGTGAAAATATCATTTTTCCGACAAAAAATAAAGTGTCTTTAAGGCGCTGGTTTTCCGCATATATCAGTCCCCGGCAACACGCAGAAGCTGTTTAACGCGATAAATGAACGATTTGGCAGAGAATAATTTTCCCCAAAAAATTGGAAAAATGGTAAGGCTATAAGCCCATGAAAATATCATTTTTCCGACAAAAAATAAAGTGGCTCTAACGCGCTGGTTCTCCGCATATATCAGTTCCCGGCAACACGCAGAAGCTGTTTAACGCGATAAATGAACGATTAGGCAGAAAATAATTTTCCCCCCAAAATTGGAAAAATGGTAAGGCTATTATAGCCCATGAAAATATCATTTTTCCGACAAAAAATAAAGTGTCTTTAAGGCGCTGGTTTTCCACATATATCAGTGCCCGGCCACACGCAGAAGCCCTTCAACGCGATAAATGAACGATTAGGGAAAGAATAATTTTCCCCCAAAAATTGGAAAAATGGTAAGGCTATAGCCCATGAAAATATCATTTTTCCGGCAAAAAGTAAAGTGGCTCTAACGCGCTGGTTCTCCGCATATATCAGTCCCCGGCAACACGCAGAAGCTGTTTAACGCGATAAATGAACGATTAGGCAGAGAATAATTTCCCCCAAAAATTGGAAAAATGGTAAGGCTGTAGCCTATGAAAATATCATTTTTCCGAGAAAAAATAAATTGTCTTTAAGGCGCTGGTTCTCCGCATATATCAGTCCCCGGCAACACGCAGAAGCTGTTTAACGCGATAAATGAACGATTAGGCAAAGAATAATTTTCGCCCAAAAATTGGAAAAATGGTAAGGCTATAGCCCATGAAAATATCATTTTTTCCGACAACAAATAAAGTGTCTCTAAGGCGCTGGTTCTCGCATATGCGAGTCCCCGGGGACACGCAGAAGCCGTCTAACGCGATAAATGAACGATTAGGCGAAGAATAATTTTCCTCTCAAAATTGAAAAAATGCCAAGCCTATGCCCATGAAAATATCATTTTCACGGCAAAAAATAAAGTGTCTCTAAGGCGCTGGTTCTCGCATATGCGAGTCCCCGGGGACACGCAGAAGCCGTCTAACGCGATAAATGAACGATTAGGCGAAGAATAATTTTCCTCTCAAAATTGAAAAAATGGCAAGCCTATAGCCCATGAAAATATCATTTTCACGGCAAAAAGTGAAGCGTCTCTAAGGCGCTGGTTCTCGCATATGCGAGTCCCCGGGGACACGCAGAAGCCGTCTAACACGATAAATGAACGATTAGGCGAAGAATAATTTTCCCCTCAAAATTGAAAAAATGGCAAGCCTATAGCCCATGAAAATATCATTTTTCCGGCAAAAAATAAGGTGTCTCTAAGGCGCTGGTTCTCGCATATGCGAGTCCCCGGGGACACGCAGAAGCCGTCTAACGCGATAAATGAACGATTAGGCGAAGAATAATTTTCCTCTCAAAATTGAAAAAATGGCAAGCCTATAGCCCATGAAAATATCATTTTCACGGCAAAAAGTAAAGCGTCTCTAAGGCGCTTGTTCTCGCATATGCGAGTCCCCGGGGACACGCAGAAGCCGTCTAACGCGATAAATGAACGATTAGGCGAAGAATAATATTCCCCTCAAAATTGAAAAAATGCCAAGCCTATAGCCCATGAAAATATCATTTTTCCGGCAAAAAATAAGGTGTCTCTAAGGCGCTGGTTCTCGCATATGCGAGTCCCCGGGGACACGCAGAAGCCGTCTAACGCGATAAATGAACGATTAGGCGAAGAATAATTTTCCCCTCAAAATTGAAAAAATGGCAAGCCTATAGCCCATGAAAATATCATTTTCACGGAAAAAAGTGAAGCGTCTCTAAGGCGCTGGTTCTCGCATATGCGAGTCCCCGGGGACACGCAGAAGCCGTCTAACACGATAAATGAACGATTAGGCGAAGAATAATTTTCCCCTCAAAATTGAAAAAATGCCAAGCCTATAGCCCATGAAAATATCATTTTTCCGGCAAAAAATAAGGTGTCTCTAAGGCGCTGGTTCTCGCATATGCGAGTCCCCGGGGACACGCAGAAGCCGTCTAACGCGATAAATGAACGATTAGGCGAAGAATAATTTTCCTCTCAAAATTGAAAAAATGGCAAGCCTATAGCCCATGAAAATATCATTTTCACGGCAAAAAGTAAAGCGTCTCTAAGGCGCTGGTTCTCGCATATGCGAGTCCCCGGGGACACGCAGAAGCGGTCTAACGTGATAAATGAACGATTAGGCGAAGAATAATTTTCCCCTCAAAATTGAAAAAATGGCAAGCCTATAGCCCATGAAAATATCATTTTCACGGCAAAAAGTGAAGCGTCTCTAAGGCGCTGGTTCTCGCATATGCGAGTCCCCGGGGACACGCAGAAGCCGTCTAACACGATAAATGAACGATTAGGCGAAGAATAATTTTCCCCTCAAAATTGAAAAAATGGCAAGCCTATAGCCCATGAAAATATCATTTTTCCGGCAAGAAATAAAGTGTCTCTAAGGCGCTTGTTCTCGCATATGCGAGTCCCCGGGGACACGCAGAAGCCGTCTAACGCGATAAACGAACGATTAGGCGAAGAATAATTTTCCCCTCAAAATTGAAAAAATGCCAAGCCTATAGCCCATGAAAATATCATTTTTCCGGCAAAAAATAAGGTGTCTCTAAGGCGCTGGTTCTCGCATATGCGAGTCCCCGGGGACACGCAGAAGCCGTCTAACGCGATAAATGAACGATTAGGCGAAGAATAATTTTCCCCTCAAAATTGAAAAAATGGCAAGCCTATAGCCCATGAAAATATCATTTTCACGGCAAAAAGTAAAGCGTCTCTAAGGCGCTGGTTCTCGCATATGCGAGTCCCCGGGGACACGCAGAAGCCGTCTAACGCGATAAATGAACGATTAGGCGAAGAATAATTTTCCCCTCAAAATTGAAAAAATGCCAAGCCCATGAAAATATCATTTTTCCGGCAAAAAAAAAATGTCTCTAAGGCGCTGGTTCTCGCATATGCGAGTCCCCGGGGACACGCAGAAGCCGTCTAAGGCGATAAATGAACGATTAGGCAAAGAATAATTTTCCCCCAAAAATTGGAAAAATGGTAAGGCTATAGCCCATGAAAATATCATTTTTCCGAGAAAAAATAAATTGTCTTTAAGGCGCTGGTTCTCCGCATATATCAGTCCCCGGCAACACGCAGAAGCTGTTTAACGCGATAAATGAACGATTAGGCAAAGAGTAATTTTCGCCCAAAAATTGGAAAAATGGTAAGGCTATAGCCCAAGAAAATATCATTTTTTCCGACAAAAAATAAAGTGTCTCTAAGGCGCTGGTTCTCTCATATGCGAGTCCCCGAGGACACGCAGAAGCCGTCTAACGCGATAAATGAACGATTAGGCCAAGAATAATTTTCCCCTCAAAATTGAAAAAATTCCAAGCCTATAGCCCATGAAAATATCATTTTTCCGGCAAAAAATAAAGTGTCTCTAAGGCGCTGGTTCTCGCATATGCGAGTCCCCGGGGACACGCAGAAGCCGTCTAACGCGATAAATGAATGATTAGGCGAAGAATAATTTTCCTCTCAAAATTGAAAAAATGGCAAGCCTATAGCCCATGAAAATATCATTTTCACGGCAAAAAATAAAGTGTCTCTAAGGCGCTGGTTCTCGCATATGCGAGTCCCCGGGGACACGCAGAAGCCGTCTAACGCGATAAATGAACGATTAGGCGAAGAATAATTTTCCCCTCAAAATTGAAAAAATGCCAAGCCTATAGCCCATGAAAATATCATTTTTCCGGCAAAAAATGAAGTGTCTCTAAGGCGCTTGTTCTCGCATATGCGAGTCCCCGGCAACACGCAGAAGCTGTTTAACGCGATAAATGAACGATTAGGCAAAGAATAATTTTCGCCCAAAAATTGGAAAAATGGTAAGGCTATAGCCCATGAAAATATCATTTTTTCCGACAAAAAATAAAGTGTCTCTAAGGCGCTGGTTCTCGCATATGCGAGTCCCCGGGGACACGCAGAAGCCGTCTAACGCGATAAATGAACGATTAGGCCAAGAATAATTTTCCCCTCAAAATTGAAAAAATTCCAAGCCTATAGCCCATGAAAATATCATTTTTCCGGCAAAAAATAAAGTGTCTCAAAGGCGCTGGTTCTCGCATATGCGAGTCCCCGGGGACACGCAGAAGCCGTCTAACGCGATAAATGAACGATTAGGCGAAGAATAATTTTCCTCTCAAAATTGAAAAAATGCCAAGCCTATAGCCCATGAAAATATCATTTTTCCGGCAAAAAATAAAGTGTCTCTAAGGCGCTGGTTCTCGCGTATGCGAGTCCCCGGGGACACGCAGAAGCCGTCTAACGCGATAAATGAACGATTAGGCGAAGAATAATTTTCCTCTCAAAATTGAAAAAATGGCAAGCCTATGCCCATGAAAATATCATTTTCACGGCAAAAAATAAAGTGTCTCTAAGGCGCTGGTTCTCGCATATGCGAGTCCCCGGGGACACGCAGAAGCCGTCTAACGCGATAAATGAACGATTAGGCGAAGAATAATTTTCCTCTCAAAATTGAAAAAATGGCAAGCCTATAGCCCATGAAAATATCATTTTCACGGCAAAAAGTGAAGCGTCTCTAAGGCGCTGGTTCTCGCATATGCGAGTCCCCGGGGACACGCAGAAGCCGTCTAACACGATAAATGAACGATTAGGCGAAGAATAATTTTCCCCTCAAAATTGAAAAAATGGAAAGCAATAGCCCATGAAAATATCATTTTTCCGGCAAAAAATAAGGTGTCTCTAAGGCGCTGGTTCTCGCATATGCGAGTCCCCGGGGACACGCAGAAGCCGTCTAACGCGATAAATGAACGATTAGGCGAAGAATAATTTTCCTCTCAAAATTGAAAAAATGGCAAGCCTATAGCCCATGAAAATATCATTTTCACGGCAAAAAGTAAAGCGTCTCTAAGGCGCTTGTTCTCGCATATGCGAGTCCCCGGGGACACGCAGAAGCCGTCTAACGCGATAAATGAACGATTAGGCGAAGAATAATTTTCCCCTCAAAATTGAAAAAATGCCAAGCCTATAGCCCATGAAAATATCATTTTTCCGGCAAAAAATAAGGTGTCTCTAAGGCGCTGGTTCTCGCATATGCGAGTCCCCGGGGACACGCAGAAGCCGTCTAACGCGATAAATGAACGATTAGGCGAAGTATAATTTTCCCCTCAAAATTGAAAAAATGGCAAGCCTATAGCCCATGAAAATATCATTTTCACGGAAAAAAGTGAAGCGTCTCTAAGGCGCTGGTTCTCGCATATGCGAGTCCCCGGGGACACGCAGAAGCCGTCTAACACGATAAATGAACGATTAGGCGAAGAATAATTTTCCCCTCAAAATTGAAAAAATGCCAAGCCTATAGCCCATGAAAATATCATTTTTCCGGCAAAAAATAAGGTGTCTCTAAGGCGCTGGTTCTCGCATATGCGAGTCCCCGGGGACACGCAGAAGCCGTCTAACGCGATAAATGAACGATTAGGCGAAGAATAATTTTCCTCTCAAAATTGAAAAAATGGCAAGCCTATAGCCCATGAAAATATCATTTTCACGGCAAAAAGTAAAGCGTCTCTAAGGCGCTGGTTCTCGCATATGCGAGTCCCCGGGGACACGCAGAAGCGGTCTAACGTGATAAATGAACGATTAGGCGAAGAATAATTTTCCCCTCAAAATTGAAAAAATGGCAAGCCTATAGCCCATGAAAATATCATTTTCACGGCAAAAAGTGAAGCGTCTCTAAGGCGCTGGTTCTCGCATATGCGAGTCCCCGGGGACACGCAGAAGCCGTCTAACACGATAAATGAACGATTAGGCGAAGAATAATTTTCCCCTCAAAATTGAAAAAATGGCAAGCCTATAGCCCATGAAAATATCATTTTTCCGGCAAGAAATAAAGTGTCTCTAAGGCGCTTGTTCTCGCATATGCGAGTCCCCGGGGACACGCAGAAGCCGTCTAACGCGATAAACGAACGATTAGGCGAAGAATAATTTTCCCCTCAAAATTGAAAAAATGCCAAGCCTATAGCCCATGAAAATATCATTTTTCCGGCAAAAAATAAGGTGTCTCTAAGGCGCTGGTTCTCGCATATGCGAGTCCCCGGGGACACGCAGAAGCCGTCTAACGCGATAAATGAACGATTAGGCGAAGAATAATTTTCCCCTCAAAATTGAAAAAATGGCAAGCCTATAGCCCATGAAAATATCATTTTCACGGCAAAAAGTAAAGCGTCTCTAAGGCGCTGGTTCTCGCATATGCGAGTCCCCGGGGACACGCAGAAGCCGTCTAACGCGATAAATGAACGATTAGGCGAAGAATAATTTTCCCCTCAAAATTGAAAAAATGCCAAGCCCATGAAAATATCATTTTTCCGGCAAAAAATAAATGTCTCTAAGGCGCTGGTTCTCGCATATGCGAGTCCCCGGGGACACGCAGAAGCCGTCTAAGGCGATAAATGAACGATTAGGCAAAGAATAATTTTCCCCCAAAAATTGGAAAAATGGTAAGGCTATAGCCCATGAAAATATCATTTTTCCGAGAAAAAATAAATTGTCTTTAAGGCGCTGGTTCTCCGCATATATCAGTCCCCGGCAACACGCAGAAGCTGTTTAACGCGATAAATGAACGATTAGGCAAAGAATAATTTTCGCCCAAAAATTGGAAAAATGGTAAGGCTATAACCCATGAAAATATCATTTTTTCCGACAAAAAATAAAGTGTCTCTAAGGCGCTGGTTCTCTCATATGCGAGTCCCCGAGGACACGCAGAAGCCGTCTAACGCGATAAATGAACGATTAGGCCAAGAATAATTTTCCCCTCAAAATTGAAAAAATTCCAAGCCTATAGCCCATGAAAATATCATTTTTCCGGCAAAAAATAAAGTGTCTCTAAGGCGCTGGTTCTCGCATATGCGAGTCCCCGGGGACACGCAGAAGCCGTCTAACGCGATAAATGAATGATTAGGCGAAGAATAATTTTCCTCTCAAAATTGAAAAAATGGCAAGCCTATAGCCCATGAAAATATCATTTTCACGGCAAAAAATAAAGTGTCTCTAAGGCGCTGGTTCTCGCATATGCGAGTCCCCGGGGACACGCAGAAGCCGTCTAACGCGATAAATGAACGATTAGGCGAAGAATAATTTTCCCCTCAAAATTGAAAAAATGCCAAGCCTATAGCCCATGAAAATATCATTTTTCCGGCAAAAAATAAAGTGTCTCTAAGGCGCTTGTTCTCGCATATGCGAGTCCCCGGCAACACGCAGAAGCTGTTTAACGCGATAAATGAACGATTAGGCAAAGAATAATTTTCGCCCAAAAATTGGAAAAATGGTAAGGCTATAGCCCATGAAAATATCATTTTTTCCGACAAAAAATAAAGTGTCTCTAAGGCGCTGGTTCTCGCATATGCGAGTCCCCGGGGACACGCAGAAGCCGTCTAACGCGATAAATGAACGATTAGGCCAAGAATAATTTTCCCCTCAAAATTGAAAAAATTCCAAGCCTATAGCCCATGAAAATATCATTTTTCCGGCAAAAAATAAAGTGTCTCAAAGGCGCTGGTTCTCGCATATGCGAGTCCCCGGGGACACGCAGAAGCCGTCTAACGCGATAAATGAACGATTAGGCGAAGAATAATTTTCCCCTCAAAATTGAAAAAATGCCAAGCCCATGAAAATATCATTTTTCCGGCAAAAAATAAATGTCTCTAAGGCGCTGGTTCTCGCATATGCGAGTCCCCGGGGACACGCAGATGCCGTCTAAGGCGATAAATGAACGATTAGGCGAAGAATAATTTTCCCCTCAAAATTGAAAAAATGCCAAGCCTATAGCCCATGAAAATATCATTTTTCCGGCAAAAAATAAATGTCTCTAAGGCGCTGGTTCTCGCATATGCGAGTCCCCGGGGACACGCAGAAGCCGTCTAACGCGATAAATGAACGATTAGGCGAAGAATAATTTTCCTCTCAAAATTGAAAAAATGCCAAGCCTATAGCCCATGAAAATATCATTTTTCCGGCAAAAAATAAAGTGTCTCTAAGGCGCTGGTTCTCGCATATGCGAGTCCCCGGGGACACGCAGAAGCCGTCTAAGGCGATAAATGAACGATTAGGCGAAGAATAATTTTCCCCTCAAAATTGAAAAAATGCCAAGCCTATAGCCCATGAAAATATCATTTTTCCGGCAAAAAATAAATGTCTCTAAGGCGCTGGTTCTCGCATATGCGAGTCCCCGGGGACACGCAGAAGCCGTCTAACGCGATAAATGAACGATTAGGCGAAGAATAATTTTCCTCTCAAAATTGAAAAAATGCCAAGCCTTATAGCCCATGAAAATATCATTTTTCCGGCAAAAAATAAAGTGTCTCTAAGGCGCTGGTTCTCGCATATGCGAGTCCCCGGGGACACGCAGAAGCCGTATAACGCGATAAATGAACGATTAGGCGAAGAATAATTTTCCCCTCAAAATTGAAAAAATTGCAAGCCTATAGCCCATGAAAATATCATTTTCACGGCAAAAAGTAAAGCGTCTCTAAGGCGCTGGTTCTCACATATGCGAGTCCCCGGGGACACGCAGAAGCCGTCTAACGCGATAAATGAACGATTAGGCGAAGAATAATTTTCCCCTCAAAATTGAAAAAATGCCAAGCCTATAGCCCATGAAAATATCATTTTTCCGGCAAAAAATAAATGTCTCTAAGGCGCTGGTTCTCGCATATGCGAGTCCCCGGGGACACGCAGAAGCCGTATAACGCGATAAATGAACGATTAGGCGAAGAATAATTTTCCCCTCAAAATTGAAAAAATGGCAAGCCTATAGCCCATGAAAATATCATTTTCACGGCAAAAAGTAAAGCGTCTCTAAGGCGCTGGTTCTCGCATATGCGAGTCCCCGGGGACACGCAGAAGCCGTCTAAGGCGATAAATGAACGATTAGGCGAAGAATAATTTTCCCCTCAAAATTGAAAAAATGCCAAGCCTTATAGCCCATGAAAATATCATTTTTCCGGCAAAAAATAAAGTGTCTCTAAGGCGCTGGTTCTCGCATATGCGAGTCCCCGGGGACACGCAGAAGCCGTATAACGCGATAAATGAACGATTAGGCGAAGAATAATTTTCCCCTCAAAATTGAAAAAATTGCAAGCCTATAGCCCATGAAAATATCATTTTCACGGCAAAAAGTAAAGCGTCTCTAAGGCGCTGGTTCTCACATATGCGAGTCCCCGGGGACACGCAGAAGCCGTCTAACGCGATAAATGAACGATTAGGCGAAGAATAATTTTCCCCTCAAAATTGAAAAAATGCCAAGCCTATAGCCCATGAAAATATCATTTTTCCGGCAAAAAATAAATGTCTCTAAGGCGCTGGTTCTCGCATATGCGAGTCCCCGGGGACACGCAGAAGCCGTATAACGCGATAAATGAACGATTAGGCGAAGAATAATTTTCCCCTCAAAATTGAAAAAATGGCAAGCCTATAGCCCATGAAAATATCATTTCCACGGCAAAAAGTAAAGCGTCTCTAAGGCGCTGGTTCTCGCATATGCGAGTCCCCGGGGACACGCAGAAGCCGTCTAACGCGATAAATGAACGATTAGGCGAAGAATAATTTTCCTCTCAAAATTGAAAAAATGCCAAGCCTTACAGCCCATGAAAATATCATTTTTCCGGCAAAAAATAAAGTGTCTCTAAGGCGCTGGTTCTCGCATATGCGAGTCCCCGGGGACACGCAGAAGCCGTATAACGCGATAAATGAACGATTAGGCGAAGAATAATTTTCCCCTCAAAATTGAAAAAATTGCAAGCCTATAGCCCATGAAAATATCATTTTCACGGCAAAAAGTAAAGCGTCTCTAAGGCGCTGGTTCTCACATATGCGAGTCCCCGGGGACACGCAGAAGCCGTCTAACGCGATAAATGAACGATTAGGCGAAGAATAATTTTCCCCTCAAAATTGAAAAAATGCCAAGCCTATAGCCCATGAAAATATCATTTTTCCGGCAAAAAATAAATGTCTCTAAGGCGCTGGTTCTCGCATATGCGAGTCCCCGGGGACACGCAGAAGCCGTATAACGCGATAAATGAACGATTAGGCGAAGAATAATTTTCCCCTCAAAATTGAAAAAATGGCAAGCCTATAGCCCATGAAAATATCATTTTCACGGCAAAAAGTAAAGCGTCTCTAAGGCGCTGGTTCTCGCATATGCGAGTCCCCGGGGACACGCAGAAGCCGTCTAAGGCGATAAATGAACGATTAGGCGAAGAATAATTTTCCCCTCAAAATTGAAAAAATGCCAAGCCTATAGCCCATGAAAATATCATTTTTCCGGCAAAAAATAAATGTCTCTAAGGCGCTGGTTCTCGCATATGCGAGTCCCCGGGGACACGCAGAAGCCGTCTAACGCGATAAATGAACGATTAGGCGAAGAATAATTTTCCTCTCAAAATTGAAAAAATGCCAAGCCTATAGCCCATGAAAATATCATTTTTCCGGCAAAAAATAAAGTGTCTCTAAGGCGCTGGTTCTCGCATATGCGAGTCCCCGGGGACACGCAGAAACCGTCTAACGCGATAAATGAACGATTAGGCCAAGAATAATTTTCCCCTCAAAATTGAAAAAATTCCAAGCCTATAGCCCATGAAAATATCATTTTTCCGGCAAAAAATAAAGTGTCTCTAAGGCGCTGGTTCTCGCATATGCGAGTTCCCGGGGACACGCAGAAGCCGTCTAACGCGATAAATGAACGATTAGGCGAAGAATAATTTTCCCCTCAAAATTGAAAAAATGCCAAGCCCATGAAAATATCATTTTTCCGGCAAAAAATAAATGTCTCTAAGGCGCTGGTTCTCGCATATGCGAGTCCCCGGGGACACGCAGATGCCGTCTAAGGCGATAAATGAACGATTAGGCGAAGAATAATTTTCCCCTCAAAATTGAAAAAATGCCAAGCCTATAGCCCATGAAAATATCATTTTTCCGGCAAAAAATAAATGTCTCTAAGGCGCTGGTTCTCGCATATGCGAGTCCCCGGGGACACGCAGAAGCCGTCTAACGCGATAAATGAACGATTAGGCGAAGAATAATTTTCCTCTCAAAATTGAAAAAATGCCAAGCCTATAGCCCATGAAAATATCATTTTTCCGGCAAAAAATAAAGTGTCTCTAAGGCGCTGGTTCTCGCATATGCGAGTCCCCGGGGACACGCAGAAGCCGTCTAAGGCGATAAATGAACGATTAGGCGAAGAATAATTTTCCCCTCAAAATTGAAAAAATGCCAAGCCTATAGCCCATGAAAATATCATTTTTCCGGCAAAAAATAAATGTCTCTAAGGCGCTGGTTCTCGCATATGCGAGTCCCCGGGGACACGCAGAAGCCGTCTAACGCGATAAATGAACGATTAGGCGAAGAATAATTTTCCTCTCAAAATTGAAAAAATGCCAAGCCTATAGCCCATGAAAATATCATTTTTCCGGCAAAAAATAAAGTGTCTCTAAGGCGCTGGTTCTCGCATATGCGAGTCCCCGGGGACACGCAGAAGCCGTATAACGCGATAAATGAACGATTAGGCGAAGAATAATTTTCCCCTCAAAATTGAAAAAATGGCAAGCCTATAGCCCATGAAAATATCATTTTCACGGCAAAAAGTAAAGCGTCTCTAAGGCGCTGGTTCTCGCATATGCGAGTCCCCGGGGACACGCAGAAGCCGTCTAAGGCGATAAATGAACGATTAGGCGAAGAATAATTTTCCCCTCAAAATTGAAAAAATGCCAAGCCTATAGCCCATGAAAATATCATTTTTCCGGCAAAAAATAAATGTCTCTAAGGCGCTGGTTCTCGCATATGCGAGTCCCCGGGGACACGCAGAAGCCGTCTAACGCGATAAATGAACGATTAGGCGAAGAATAATTTTCCTCTCAAAATTGAAAAAATGCCAAGCCTATAGCCCATGAAAATATCATTTTTCCGGCAAAAAATAAAGTGTCTCTAAGGCGCTGGTTCTCGCATATGCGAGTCCCCGGGGACACGCAGAAGCCGTCTAAGGCGATAAATGAACGATTAGGCGAAGAATAATTTTCCCCTCAAAATTGAAAAAATGCCAAGCCTATAGCCCATGAAAATATCATTTTTCCGGCAAAAAATAAATGTCTCTAAGGCGCTGGTTCTCGCATATGCGAGTCCCCGGGGACACGCAGAAGCCGTCTAACGCGATAAATGAACGATTAGGCGAAGAATAATTTTCCTCTCAAAATTGAAAAAATGCCAAGCCTATAGCCCATGAAAATAACATTTTTCCGGCAAAAAATAAAGTGTCTCTAAGGCGCTGGTTCTCGCATATGCGAGTCCCCGGGGACACGCAGAAGCCGTCTAACGCGATAAATGAACGATTAGGCAAAGAATAATTTTCGCCCAAAAATTGGAAAAATGGTAAGGCTATAGCCCATGAAAATATCATTTTTTCCGACAAAAAATAAAGTGGCTCTAACGCGCTGGTTCTCCGCATATATCAGTCCCCGGCAACACGCAGAAGCTGTTTAACGCGATAAATGAACGATTAGGCAGATAATAATTTTCCCCAAAATATTGGAAAAATAGTAAGGCTATAGCCCATGAAAATATCATTTTTTCCGACAAAAAATAAAGTGGCTCTAACGCGCTGGTTCTCCGCATATATCAGTCCCCGGCAACACGCAGAAGCTGTTTAACGCGATAAATGAACGATTAGGCAAAGAATAATTTTCCCCAAAAAATTGGAAAAATGGTAAGTATAGCCCATGAAAATATGATTTTTCCGACAAAAAATAAAGTGGCTCTAACGCGCTGGTTCTCCGCATATATCAGTTCCCGGCAACACGCAGAAGCTGTTTAACGCGATAAATGAACGATTAGGCAGAGAATAATTTTCCCCAAAAAATTGGAAAAATGGTAAGGCTATAGCCCATGAAAATATCATTTTTTCCGACAAAAAATAAAGTGGCTCTAACGCGCTGGTTCTCCGCATATATCAGTCCCCGGCAACACGCAGAAGCTGTTTAACGCGATAAATGAACGATTAGGCAGAGAATAATTTCCCCCGAAAATTGGGAAAATGGTAAGGCTATAGCCCGTGAAAATATCATTTTTCCGACAAAAAATAAAGTGTCTTTAAGGCGCTGGTTTTCCGCATATATCAGTCCCCGGCAACACGCAGAAGCTGTTTAACGCGATAAATGAACGATTAGGCAGAGAATAATTTTCCCCAAAAAATTGGAAAAATGGTAAAGCTATATAGCCCATGAAAATATCATTTTTCCGACAAAAAATAAAGTGGCTCTAACGCGCTGGTTTTTCGCATATATCAGTCCCCGGCAACACGCAGAAGCTGTTTAACGCGATAAATGAACGATTAGGCAGAGAATAATTTTCCCCAAAAAATTGGAAAAATGGTAAGGATATAGCCCGTGAAAATATCATTTTTCCGACAAAAAATAAAGTGTCTCTAACGCGCTGGTTTTCCGCATATATCAGTCCCCGGCAACACGCAGAAGCCGTTTAACGCGATAAATGAACGATTAGGCAGAGAAGAATTTCCCCGAAAAATTGGAAAAATGGTAAGGCTATAGCCCGTGAAAATATCATTTTTTCCGACAGAAAATAAAGTGGCTCTAACGCGCTGGTTCTCCGCATATATCAGTCCCCGGAAACACGCAGAAGCTGTTTAACGCGATAAATGAACGATTAGGCAGAGAATAATTTTCCCCAAAAAATTGGAATAATAGTAAGGCTATATAGCCCATGAAAATATCATTTTTTCCGACAAAAAATAAAGTGGCTCTAACGCGCTGGTTCTCCGCATATATCAGTCCCCGGCAACACGCAGAAGCCGTCTAACGCGATAAATGAACGATTAGGCGAAGAATAATTTTCCCCTCAAAATTGAAAAAATGCCAAGCCTATAGCCCATGAAAATATCATTTTTCCGGCAAAAAATAAATGTCTCTAAGGCGCTGGTTCTCGCATATGCGAGTCCCCGGGGACACGCAGAAGCCGTATAACGCGATAAATGAACGATTAGGCGAAGAATAATTTTCCCCTCAAAATTGAAAAAATGGCAAGCCTATAGCCCATGAAAATATCATTTTCACGGCAAAAAGTAAAGCGTCTCTAAGGCGCTGGTTCTCGCATATGCGAGTCCCCGGGGACACGCAGAAGCCGTCTAACGCGATAAATGAACGATTAGGCGAAGAATAATTTTCCTCTCAAAATTGAAAAAATGCCAAGCCTATAGCCCATGAAAATATCATTTTCACGGCAAAAAGTAAAGCGTCTCTAAGGCGCTGGTTCTCGCATATGCGAGTCCCCGGGGACACGCAGAAGCCGTCTAAGGCGATAAATGAACGATTAGGCGAAGAATAATTTTCCCCTCAAAATTGAAAAAATGCCAAGCCTATAGCCCATGAAAATATCATTTTTCCTGCAAAAAATAAATGTCTCTAAGGCGCTGGTTCTCGCATATGCGAGTCCCCGGGGACACGCAGAAGCCGTCTAACGCGATAAATGAACGATTAGGCGAAGAATAATTTTCCTCTCAAAATTGAAAAAATGCCAAGCCTATAGCCCATGAAAATATCATTTTTCCGGCAAAAAATAAAGTGTCTCTAAGGCGCTGGTTCTCGCATATGCGAGTCCCCGGGGACACGCAGAAGCCGTCTAAGGCGATAAATGAACGATTAGGCGAAGAATAATTTTCCCCTCAAAATTGAAAAAATGCCAAGCCTATAGCCCATGAAAATATCATTTTTTCCGGCAAAAAATAAATGTCTCTAAGGCGCTGGTTCTCGCATATGCGAGTCCCCGGGGACACGCAGAAGCCGTCTAACGCGATAAATGAACGATTAGGCGAAGAATAATTTTCACCTCAAAATTGAAAAAATGCCAAGCCCATGAAAATATCATTTTTCCGGCAAAAAATAAAGTGTCTCTAAGGCGCTGGTTCTCGCATATGCGGGTCCCCGGGGACACGCAGAAGCCGTCTAACGCGATAAATGAACGATTAGGCAAAGAATAATTTTCGCCCAAAAATTGGAAAAATGGTAAGGCTATAGCCCATGAAAATATCATTTTTTCCGACAAAAAATAAAGTGGCTCTAACGCGCTGGTTCTCCGCATATATCAGTCCCCGGCAACACGCAGAAGCTGTTTAACGCGATAAATGAACGATTAGGCAGAGAATAATTTTCCCCAAAAAATTGGAAAAATAGTACGGCTATAGCCCATGAAAATATCATTTTTTCCGACAAAAAATAAAGTGGCTCTAACGCGCTGGTTCTCCGCATATATCAGTTCCCGGCAACACGCAGAAGCTGTTTAACGCGATAAATGAACGATTAGGCAGAGAATAATTTTCCCCAAAAAATTGGAAAAATGGTAAGGCTATAGCCCATGAAAATATCATTTTTTCCGACAAAAAATAAAGTGGCTCTAACGCGCTGGTTCTCCGCATATATCAGTCCCCGGCAACACGCAGAAGCTGTTTAACGCGATAAATGAACGATTAGGCAGAGAATAATTTCCCCCGAAAATTGGGAAAATGGTAAGGCTATAGCCCGTGAAAATATCATTTTTCCGACAAAAAATAAAGTGTCTTTAAGGCGCTGGTTTTCCGCATATATCAGTCCCCGGCAACACGCAGAAGCTGTTTAACGCGATAAATGAACGATTAGGCAGAGAATAATTTTCCCCAAAAAATTGGAAAAATGGTAAAGCTATATAGCCCATGAAAATATCATTTTTCCGACAAAAAATAAAGTGGCTCTAACGCGCTGGTTTTTCGCATATATCAGTCCCCGGCAACACGCAGAAGCTGTTTAACGCGATAAATGAACGATTAGGCAGAGAATAATTTTCCCCAAAAAATTGGAAAAATGGTAAGGATATAGCCCGTGAAAATATCATTTTTCCGACAAAAAATAAAGTGTCTCTAACGCGCTGGTTTTCCGCATATATCAGTCCCCGGCAACACGCAGAAGCCGTTTAACGCGATAAATGAACGATTAGGCAGAGAAGAATTTCCCCGAAAAATTGGAAAAATGGTAAGGCTATAGCCCGTGAAAATATCATTTTTTCCGACAGAAAATAAAGTGGCTCTAACGCGCTGGTTCTCCGCATATATCAGTCCCCGGAAACACGCAGAAGCTGTTTAACGCGATAAATGAACGATTAGGCAGAGAATAATTTTCCCCAAAAAATTGGAATAATAGTAAGGCTATAGCCCATGAAAATATCATTTTTTCCGACAAAAAATAAAGTGGCTCTAACGCGCTGGTTCTCCGCATATATCAGTCCCCGGCAACACGCAGAAGCTGTTTAACGCGATAAATGAACGATTAGGCAAAGAATAATTTTCCCCCAAAAATTGGAAAAATGGTAAGGCTGCCCATGAAAATATCATTTTCACGGCAAAAAGTAAAGCGTCTCTAAGGCGCTGGTTCTCGCATATGCGAGTCCCCGGGGACACGCAGAAGCCGTCTAACGCGATAAATGAACGATTAGGCGAAGAATAATTTTCCCCTCAAAATTGAAAAAATGCCAAGCCTATAGCCCATGAAAATATCATTTTTCCGGCAAAAAATAAATGTCTCTAAGGCGCTGGTTCTCGCATATGCGAGTCCCCGGGGACACGCAGAAGCCGTATAACGCGATAAATGAACGATTAGGCGAAGAATAATTTTCCCCTCAAAATTGAAAAAATGGCAAGCCTATAGCCCATGAAAATATCATTTTCACGGCAAAAAGTAAAGCGTCTCTAAGGCGCTGGTTCTCGCATATGCGAGTCCCCGGGGACACGCAGAAGCCGTCTAAGGCGATAAATGAACGATTAGGCGAAGAATAATTTTCCCCTCAAAATTGAAAAAATGCCAAGCCTATAGCCCATGAAAATATCATTTTTCCTGCAAAAAATAAATGTCTCTAAGGCGCTGGTTCTCGCATATGCGAGTCCCCGGGGACACGCAGAAGCCGTCTAACGCGATAAATGAACGATTAGGCGAAGAATAATTTTCCTCTCAAAATTGAAAAAATGCCAAGCCTATAGCCCATGAAAATATCATTTTTCCGGCAAAAAATAAAGTGTCTCTAAGGCGCTGGTTCTCGCATATGCGAGTCCCCGGGGACACGCAGAAGCCGTCTAAGGCGATAAATGAACGATTAGGCGAAGAATAATTTTCCCCTCAAAATTGAAAAAATGCCAAGCCTATAGCCCATGAAAATATCATTTTTTCCGGCAAAAAATAAATGTCTCTAAGGCGCTGGTTCTCGCATACGCGAGTCCCCGGGGACACGCAGAAGCCGTCTAAGGCGATAAATGAACGATTAGGCGAAGAATAATTTTCCTCTCAAAATTGAAAAAATGCCAAGCCTATAGCCCATGAAAATATCATTTTTTCCGGCAAAAAATAAAGTGTCTCTAAGGCGCTGGTTCTCGCATATGCGAGTCCCCGGGGACACGCAGAAGCCGTCTAAGGCGATAAATGAACGATTAGGCGAAGAATAATTTTCCCCTCAAAATTGAAAAAATGCCAAGCCTATAGCCCATGAAAATATCATTTTTTCCGGCAAAAAATAAATGTCTCTAAGGCGCTGGTTCTCGCATACGCGAGTCCCCGGGGACACGCAGAAGCCGTCTAAGGCGATAAATGAACGATTAGGCGAAGAATAATTTTCCTCTCAAAATTGAAAAAATGCCAAGCCTATAGCCCATGAAAATATCATTTTTCCGGCAAAAAATAAAGTGTCTCTAAGGCGCTGGTTCTCGCATATGCGAGTCCCCGGGGACACGCAGAAGCCGTCTAAGGCGATAAATGAACGATTAGGCGAAGAATAATTTTCCCCTCAAAATTGAAAAAATGCCAAGCCTATAGCCCATGAAAATATCATTTTTTCCGGCAAAAAATAAATGTCTCTAAGGCGCTGGTTCTCGCATACGCGAGTCCCCGGGGACACGCAGAAGCCGTCTAAGGCGATAAATGAACGATTAGGCGAAGAATAATTTTCCTCTCAAAATTGAAAAAATGCCAAGCCTATAGCCCATGAAAATATCATTTTTCCGACAAAAAATAAAGTGTCTCTAACGCGCTGGTTTTCCGCATATATCAGTCCCCGGCAACACGCAGAAGCCGTTTAACGCGATAAATGAACGATTAGGCAGAGAAGAATTTCCCCGAAAAATTGGAAAAATGGTAAGGCTATAGCCCGTGAAAATATCATTTTTTCCGACAGAAAATAAAGTGGCTCTAACGCGCTGGTTCTCCGCATATATCAGTCCCCGGAAACACGCAGAAGCTGTTTAACGCGATAAATGAACGATTAGGCAGAGAATAATTTTCCCCTCAAAATTGAAAAAATGCCAAGCCCATGAAAATATCATTTTTCCGGCAAAAAATAAAGTGTCTCTAAGGCGCTGGTTCTCGCATATGCGAGTCCCCGGGGACACGCAGAAGCCGTCTAAGGCGATAAATGAACGATTAGGCGAAGAATAATTTTCCCCTCAAAATTGAAAAAATGCCAAGCCTATAGCCCATGAAAATATCATTTTTCCTGCAAAAAATAAATGTCTCTAAGGCGCTGGTTCTCGCATATGCGAGTCCCCGGGGACACGCAGAAGCCGTCTAAGGCGATAAATGAACGATTAGGCGAAGAATAATTTTCCCCTCAAAATTGAAAAAATGCCAAGCCTATAGCCCATGAAAATATCATTTTTCCTGCAAAAAATAAATGTCTCTAAGGCGCTGGTTCTCGCATATGCGAGTCCCCGGGGACACGCAGAAGCCGTCTAAGGCGATAAATGAACGATTAGGCGAAGAATAATTTTCCCCTCAAAATTGAAAAAATGCCAAGCCTATAGCCCATGAAAATATCATTTTTTCCGGCAAAAAATAAATGTCTCTAAGGCGCTGGTTCTCGCATATGCGAGTCCCCGGGGACACGCAGAAGCCGTCTAACGCGATAAATGAACGATTAGGCGAAGAATAATTTTCCTCTCAAAATTGAAAAAATGCCAAGCCTATAGCCCATGAAAATATCATTTTTCCGGCAAAAAATAAAGTGTCTCTAAGGCGCTGGTTCTCGCATATGCGAGTCCCCGGGGACACGCAGAAGCCGTCTAAGGCGATAAATGAACGATTAGGCGAAGAATAATTTTCCCCTCAAAATTGAAAAAATGCCAAGCCTATAGCCCATGAAAATATCATTTTTCCTGCAAAAAATAAAGTGTCTCTAAGGCGCTGGTTCTCGCATATGCGAGTCCCCGGGGACACGCAGAAGCCGTCTAAGGCGATAAATGAACGATTAGGCGAAGAATAATTTTCCCCTCAAAATTGAAAAAATGCCAAGCCTATAGCCCATGAAAATATCATTTTTTCCGGCAAAAAATAAATGTCTCTAAGGCGCTGGTTCTCGCATATGCGAGTCCCCGGGGACACGCAGAAGCCGTCTAACGCGATAAATGAACGATTAGGCGAAGAATAATTTTCCTCTCAAAATTGAAAAAATGCCAAGCCTATAGCCCATGAAAATATCATTTTTCCGGCAAAAAATAAAGTGTCTCTAAGGCGCTGGTTCTCGCATATGCGAGTCCCCGGGGACACGCAGAAGCCGTCTAAGGCGATAAATGAACGATTAGGCGAAGAATAATTTTCCCCTCAAAATTGAAAAAATGCCAAGCCTATAGCCCATGAAAATATCATTTTTCCTGCAAAAAATAAATGTCTCTAAGGCGCTGGTTCTCGCATATGCGAGTCCCCGGGGACACGCAGAAGCCGTCTAACGCGATAAATGAACGATTAGGCGAAGAATAATTTTCCTCTCAAAATTGAAAAAATGCCAAGCCTATAGCCCATGAAAATATCATTTTTCCGGCAAAAAATAAAGTGTCTCTAAGGCGCTGGTTCTCGCATATGCGAGTCCCCGGGGACACGCAGAAGCCGTCTAAGGCGATAAATGAACGATTAGGCGAAGAATAATTTTCACCTCAAAATTGAAAAAATGCCAAGCCCATGAAAATATCATTTTTCCGGCAAAAAATAAAGTGTCTCTAAGGCGCTGGTTCTCGCATATGCGGGTCCCCGGGGACACGCAGAAGCCGTCTAACGCGATAAATGAACGATTAGGCAAAGAATAATTTTCGCCCAAAAATTGGAAAAATGGTAAGGCTATAGCCCATGAAAATATCATTTTTTCCGACAAAAAATAAAGTGGCTCTAACGCGCTGGTTCTCCGCATATATCAGTTCCCGGCAACACGCAGAAGCTGTTTAACGCGATAAATGAACGATTAGGCAGAGAATAATTTTCCCCAAAAAATTGGAAAAATGGTAAGGCTATAGCCCATGAAAATATCATTTTTTCCGACAAAAAATAAAGTGGCTCTAACGCGCTGGTTCTCCGCATATATCAGTCCCCGGCAACACGCAGAAGCTGTTTAACGCGATAAATGAACGATTAGGCAGAGAATAATTTCCCCCGAAAATTGGGAAAATGGTAAGGCTATAGCCCGTGAAAATATCATTTTTCCGACAAAAAATAAAGTGTCTTTAAGGCGCTGGTTTTCCGCATATATCAGTCCCCGGCAACACGCAGAAGCTGTTTAACGCGATAAATGAACGATTAGGCAGAGAATAATTTTCCCCAAAAAATTGGAAAAATGGTAAAGCTATATAGCCCATGAAAATATCATTTTTCCGACAAAAAATAAAGTGGCTCTAACGCGCTGGTTTTTCGCATATATCAGTCCCCGGCAACACGCAGAAGCCGTCTAACGCGATAAATGAACGATTAGGCGAAGAATAATTTTCCTCTCAAAATTGAAAAAATGCCAAGCCTATAATAGCCCATGAAAATATCATTTTTGCGGCAAAAAATAAAGTGTCTCTAAGGCGCTGGTTCTCGCATATGCGAGTCCCCGGGGACACGCAGAAGCCGTCTAACGCGATAAATGAACGATTAGGCAAAGAATAATTTTCGCCCAAAAATTGGAAAAATGGTAAGGCTATAGCCCATGAAAATATCATTTTTTCCGACAAAAAATAAAGTGGCTCTAACGCGCTGGTTCTCCGCATATATCAGTCCCCGGCAACACGCAGAAGCTGTTTAACGCGATAAATGAACGATTAGGCAGAGAATAATTTTCCCCAAAAAATTGGAAAAATAGTAAGGCTATAGCCCATGAAAATATCATTTTTTCCGACAAAAAATAAAGTGGCTCTAACGCGCTGGTTCTCCGCATATATCAGTCCCCGGCAACACGCAGAAGCTGTTTAACGCGATAAATGAACGATTAGGCAAAGAATAATTTTCCCCAAAAAATTGGAAAAATGGTAAGTATAGCCCATGAAAATATGATTTTTCCGACAAAAAATAAAGTGGCTCTAACGCGCTGGTTCTCCGCATATATCAGTTCCCGGCAACACGCAGAAGCTGTTTAACGCGATAAATGAACGATTAGGCAGAGAATAATTTTCCCCAAAAAATTGGAAAAATGGTAAGGCTATAGCCCATGAAAATATCATTTTTTCCGACAAAAAATAAAGTGGCTCTAACGCGCTGGTTCTCCGCATATATCAGTCCCCGGCAACACGCAGAAGCTGTTTAACGCGATAAATGAACGATTAGGCAGAGAATAATTTCCCCCGAAAATTGGGAAAATGGTAAGGCTATAGCCCGTGAAAATATCATTTTTCCGACAAAAAATAAAGTGTCTTTAAGGCGCTGGTTTTCCGCATATATCAGTCCCCGGCAACACGCAGAAGCTGTTTAACGCGATAAATGAACGATTAGGCAGAGAATAATTTTCCCCAAAAAATTGGAAAAATGGTAAAGCTATATAGCCCATGAAAATATCATTTTTCCGACAAAAAATAAAGTGGCTCTAACGCGCTGGTTTTTCGCATATATCAGTCCCCGGCAACACGCAGAAGCTGTTTAACGCGATAAATGAACGATTAGGCAGAGAATAATTTTCCCCAAAAAATTGGAAAAATGGTAAGGATATAGCCCGTGAAAATATCATTTTTCCGACAAAAAATAAAGTGTCTCTAACGCGCTGGTTTTCCGCATATATCAGTCCCCGGCAACACGCAGAAGCCGTTTAACGCGATAAATGAACGATTAGGCAGAGAAGAATTTCCCCGAAAAATTGGAAAAATGGTAAGGCTATAGCCCGTGAAAATATCATTTTTTCCGACAGAAAATAAAGTGGCTCTAACGCGCTGGTTCTCCGCATATATCAGTCCCCGGAAACACGCAGAAGCTGTTTAACGCGATAAATGAACGATTAGGCAGAGAATAATTTTCCCCAAAAAATTGGAATAATAGTAAGGCTATAGCCCATGAAAATATCATTTTTTCCGACAAAAAATAAAGTGGCTCTAACGCGCTGGTTCTCCGCATATATCAGTCCCCGGCAACACGCAGAAGCTGTTTAACGCGATAAATGAACGATTAGGCAAAGAATAATTTTCCCCCAAAAATTGGAAAAATGGTAAGGCTATAGCCCATGAAAATATCATTTTCACGGCAAAAAGTAAAGCGTCTCTAAGGCGCTGGTTCTCGCATATGCGAGTCCCCGGGGACACGCAGAAGCCGTCTAACGCGATAAATGAACGATTAGGCGAAGAATAATTTTCCCCTCAAAATTGAAAAAATGCCAAGCCTATAGCCCATGAAAATATCATTTTTCCGGCAAAAAATAAATGTCTCTAAGGCGCTGGTTCTCGCATATGCGAGTCCCCGGGGACACGCAGAAGCCGTATAACGCGATAAATGAACGATTAGGCGAAGAATAATTTTCCCCTCAAAATTGAAAAAATGGCAAGCCTATAGCCCATGAAAATATCATTTTCACGGCAAAAAGTAAAGCGTCTCTAAGGCGCTGGTTCTCGCATATGCGAGTCCCCGGGGACACGCAGAAGCCGTCTAAGGCGATAAATGAACGATTAGGCGAAGAATAATTTTCCCCTCAAAATTGAAAAAATGCCAAGCCTATAGCCCATGAAAATATCATTTTTCCTGCAAAAAATAAATGTCTCTAAGGCGCTGGTTCTCGCATATGCGAGTCCCCGGGGACACGCAGAAGCCGTCTAACGCGATAAATGAACGATTAGGCGAAGAATAATTTTCCTCTCAAAATTGAAAAAATGCCAAGCCTATAGCCCATGAAAATATCATTTTTCCGGCAAAAAATAAAGTGTCTCTAAGGCGCTGGTTCTCGCATATGCGAGTCCCCGGGGACACGCAGAAGCCGTCTAAGGCGATAAATGAACGATTAGGCGAAGAATAATTTTCCCCTCAAAATTGAAAAAATGCCAAGCCTATAGCCCATGAAAATATCATTTTTTCCGGCAAAAAATAAATGTCTCTAAGGCGCTGGTTCTCGCATATGCGAGTCCCCGGGGACACGCAGAAGCCGTCTAACGCGATAAATGAACGATTAGGCGAAGAATAATTTTCACCTCAAAATTGAAAAAATGCCAAGCCCATGAAAATATCATTTTTCCGGCAAAAAATAAAGTGTCTCTAAGGCGCTGGTTCTCGCATATGCGGGTCCCCGGGGACACGCAGAAGCCGTCTAACGCGATAAATGAACGATTAGGCAAAGAATAATTTTCGCCCAAAAATTGGAAAAATGGTAAGGCTATAGCCCATGAAAATATCATTTTTTCCGACAAAAAATAAAGTGGCTCTAACGCGCTGGTTCTCCGCATATATCAGTCCCCGGCAACACGCAGAAGCTGTTTAACGCGATAAATGAACGATTAGGCAGAGAATAATTTTCCTCTCAAAATTGAAAAAATGCCAAGCCTATAGCCCATGAAAATATCATTTTTCCGGCAAAAAATAAAGTGTCTCTAAGGCGCTGGTTCTCGCATATGCGAGTCCCCGGGGACACGCAGAAGCCGTCTAAGGCGATAAATGAACGATTAGGCGAAGAATAATTTTCCCCTCAAAATTGAAAAAATGCCAAGCCTATAGCCCATGAAAATATCATTTTTTCCGGCAAAAAATAAATGTCTCTAAGGCGCTGGTTCTCGCATATGCGAGTCCCCGGGGACACGCAGAAGCCGTCTAACGCGATAAATGAACGATTAGGCGAAGAATAATTTTCACCTCAAAATTGAAAAAATGCCAAGCCCATGAAAATATCATTTTTCCGGCAAAAAATAAAGTGTCTCTAAGGCGCTGGTTCTCGCATATGCGGGTCCCCGGGGACACGCAGAAGCCGTCTAACGCGATAAATGAACGATTAGGCAAAGAATAATTTTCGCCCAAAAATTGGAAAAATGGTAAGGCTATAGCCCATGAAAATATCATTTTTTCCGACAAAAAATAAAGTGGCTCTAACGCGCTGGTTCTCCGCATATATCAGTCCCCGGCAACACGCAGAAGCTGTTTAACGCGATAAATGAACGATTAGGCAGAGAATAATTTTCCCCAAAAAATTGGAAAAATAGTACGGCTATAGCCCATGAAAATATCATTTTTTCCGACAAAAAATAAAGTGGCTCTAACGCGCTGGTTCTCCGCATATATCAGTTCCCGGCAACACGCAGAAGCTGTTTAACGCGATAAATGAACGATTAGGCAGAGAATAATTTTCCCCAAAAAATTGGAAAAATGGTAAGGCTATATAGCCCATGAAAATATCATTTTTTCCGACAAAAAATAAAGTGGCTCTAACGCGCTGGTTCTCCGCATATATCAGTCCCCGGCAACACGCAGAAGCTGTTTAACGCGATAAATGAACGATTAGGCAGAGAATAATTTCCCCCGAAAATTGGGAAAATGGTAAGGCTATAGCCCGTGAAAATATCATTTTTCCGACAAAAAATAAAGTGTCTTTAAGGCGCTGGTTTTCCGCATATATCAGTCCCCGGCAACACGCAGAAGCTGTTTAACGCGATAAATGAACGATTAGGCAGAGAATAATTTTCCCCAAAAAATTGGAAAAATGGTAAAGCTATATAGCCCATGAAAATATCATTTTTCCGACAAAAAATAAAGTGGCTCTAACGCGCTGGTTTTTCGCATATATCAGTCCCCGGCAACACGCAGAAGCCGTCTAACGCGATAAATGAACGATTAGGCGAAGAATAATTTTCCTCTCAAAATTGAAAAAATGCCAAGCCTATAGCCCATGAAAATATCATTTTTGCGGCAAAAAATAAAGTGTCTCTAAGGCGCTGGTTCTCGCATATGCGAGTCCCCGGGGACACGCAGAAGCCGTCTAACGCGATAAATGAACGATTAGGCAAAGAATAATTTTCGCCCAAAAATTGGAAAAATGGTAAGGCTATAGCCCATGAAAATATCATTTTTTCCGACAAAAAATAAAGTGGCTCTAACGCGCTGGTTCTCCGCATATATCAGTTCCCGGCAACACGCAGAAGCTGTTTAACGCGATAAATGAACGATTAGGCAGAGAATAATTTTCCCCAAAAAATTGGAAAAATGGTAAGGCTATAACCCATGAAAATATCATTTTTTCCGACAAAAAATAAAGTGGCTCTAACGCGCTGGTTCTCCGCATATATCAGTCCCCGGCAACACGCAGAAGCTGTTTAACGCGATAAATGAACGATTAGGCAGAGAATAATTTCCCCCGAAAATTGGGAAAATGGTAAGGCTATAGCCCGTGAAAATATCATTTTTCCGACAAAAAATAAAGTGTCTTTAAGGCGCTGGTTTTCCGCATATATCAGTCCCCGGCAACACGCAGAAGCTGTTTAACGCGATAAATGAACGATTAGGCAGAGAATAATTTTCCCCAAAAAATTGGAAAAATGGTAAAGCTATATAGCCCATGAAAATATCATTTTTCCGACAAAAAATAAAGTGGCTCTAACGCGCTGGTTTTTCGCATATATCAGTCCCCGGCAACACGCAGAAGCTGTTTAACGCGATAAATGAACGATTAGGCAAAGAATAATTTTCGCCCAAAAATTGGAAAAATGGTAAGGCTATCCCATGAAAATATCATTTTCACGGCAAAAAGTAAAGCGTCTCTAAGGCGCTGGTTCTCGCATATGCGAGTCCCCGGGGACACGCAGAAGCCGTCTAACGCGATAAATGAACGATTAGGCGAAGAATAATTTTCCCCTCAAAATTGAAAAAATGCCAAGCCTATAGCCCATGAAAATATCATTTTTCCGGCAAAAAATAAATGTCTCTAAGGCGCTGGTTCTCGCATATGCGAGTCCCCGGGGACACGCAGAAGCCGTATAACGCGATAAATGAACGATTAGGCGAAGAATAATTTTCCCCTCAAAATTGAAAAAATGGCAAGCCTATAGCCCATGAAAATATCATTTTTCCTGCAAAAAATAAATGTCTCTAAGGCGCTGGTTCTCGCATATGCGAGTCCCCGGGGACACGCAGAAGCCGTCTAACGCGATAAATGAACGATAAGGCGAAGAATAATTTTCCTCTCAAAATTGAAAAAATGCCAAGCCTATAGCCCATGAAAATATCATTTTTCCGGCAAAAAATAAAGTGTCTCTAAGGCGCTGGTTCTCGCATATGCGAGTCCCCGGGGACACGCAGAAGCCGTCTAAGGCGATAAATGAACGATTAGGCGAAGAATAATTTTCCCCTCAAAATTGAAAAAATGCCAAGCCTATAGCCCATGAAAATATAATTTTTTCCGGCAAAAAATAAATGTCTCTAAGGCGCTGGTTCTCGCATACGCGAGTCCCCGGGGACACGCAGAAGCCGTCTAACGCGATAAATGAACGATTAGGCGAAGAATAATTTTCCCCTCAAAATTGAAAAAATGCCAAGCCTATAGCCCATGAAAATATAATTTTTTCCGGCAAAAAATAAATGTCTCTAAGGCGCTGGTTCTCGCATATGCGAGTCCCCGGGGACACGCAGAAGCCGTCTAACGCGATAAATGAACGATTAGGCAAAGAATAATTTTCCCCTCAAAATTGAAAAAATGCCAAGCCTATAGCCCATGAAAATATAATTTTTTCCGGCAAAAAATAAATGTCTCTAAGGCGCTGGTTCTCGCATACGCGAGTCCCCGGGGACACGCAGAAGCCGTCTAACGCGATAAATGAACGATTAGGCGAAGAATAATTTTCCCCTCAAAATTGAAAAAATGCCAAGCCCATGAAAATATCATTTTTCCGGCAAAAAATAAAGTGTCTCTAAGGCGCTGGTTCTCGCATATGCGAGTCCCCGGGGACACGCAGAAGCCGTCTAACGCGATAAATGAACGATTAGGCAAAGAATAATTTTCGCCCAAAAATTGGAAAAATGGTAAGGCTATATAGCCCATGAAAATATCATTTTTTCCGACAAAAAATAAAGTGGCTCTAACGCGCTGGTTATCCGCATATATCAGTCCCCGGCAACACGCAGAAGCTGTTTAACGCGATAAATGAACGATTAGGCAGAGAATAATTTTCCCCCAAAAATTGGAAAAATAGTAAGGCTATAGCCCATGAAAATATCATTTTTTCCGACAAAAAATAAAGTGGCTCTAACGCGCTGGTTCTCCGCATATATCAGTCCCCGGCAACACGCAGAAGCTGTTTAACGCGATAAATGAACGATTAGGCAAAGAATAATTTTCCCCAAAAAATTGGAAAAATGGTAAGGCTATATAGCCCATGAAAATATCATTTTTCCGACAAAAAATAAAGTGTCTTTAAGGCGCTGGTTCTCCGCATATATCAGTCTCCGGGCACGCACAGAAGCTGCTTAACGCGATAAATGAACGATCTGGCAGAGAATAATTTTCCCCCCAAAATTGGAAAAATGGTAAGGCTATAGCCCATGAAAATATCATTTTTCCGACAAAAAATAAAGTGTCTCTAACGCGCTGGTTTTCCGCATATATCAGTCTCCGGGCACGCACAGAAGCTGTTTAACGCGATAAATGAACGATTAGGCAAAGAATAATTTTCCCCCCAAAATTGGAAAAATGGTAAGGCTATAGCCCATGAAAATATAATTTTTCCGACAAAAAATAAAGTGTCTCTAACGCGCTGCTTCTCCGCATATATCAGTCCCCGGCAACACGCAGAAGCTGTTTAACGCGATAAATGAACGATTAGGCAGAGAATAATTTCCCCCCCAAATTGGAAAAATGGTAAGCCTATAGCCCATGAAAATATCATTTTTCCGACAAAAAATAAAGTGTCTCTAACGCGCTGGTTTTCCGCATATATCAGTCTCCGGGCACGCACACAAGCTGTTTAATGCGATAAATGAACGATTAGGCAAAGAATAATTTTCCCCCAAAAATTGGAAAAATGGTAAGGCTATATAGCCCATGAAAATATCATTTTTCCGACAAAAAATAAAGTGTCTCTAACGCGCTGGTTTTCCGCATATATCAGTCCCCGGCAACACGCAGAAGCTGTTTAACGCGATGAATGAACGATTAGGCAAAGAATAATTTCCCCAAAAATTTGGAAAAATGGTAAGGCTATAGCCCGTGAAAATATCATTTTTCCGACAAAAAATAAAGTGTCTCTAACGCGCTGGTTTTCCGCATATATCAGTCCCCGGCAACACGCAGAAGCTGTTTAACGCGATGAATGAACCATTAGGCAAAGAATTTTCCCTTAAAAATTGGAAAAATGGTAAGCTATAGCCCATGAAAATATCATTTTTCCGAGAAAAAATAAATTGTCTTTAAGGCGCTGGTTCTCCGCATATATCAGTCCCCGGCAACACGCAGAAGCCCTTCAACGCGATAAATGAACGATTAGGCAGAGAATAATTTTCCCCAAAAAATTGGAAAAATAGTAAGGCTATAGCCCATGAAAATATCATTTTTCCGACAAAAAATAAAGTGGCTCTAACGCGCTGGTTCTCCGCATATATCAGTCCCCGGCAACATGCAGAAGCTGTTTAACGCGATAAATGAACGATTAGGCAGAGAATAATTTCCCCAAAAATTTGGAAAAATGGTAAGGCTATAGCCCGTGAAAATATCATTTTTCCGACAAAAAATAAAGTGTCTCTAACGCGCTAGTTTTCCGCATATATCATTCCCCGGCAACACGCAGAAGCTGTTTAACGCGATAAGTGAACGATTAGGCAGAGAATAATTTTCCCCAAAAATTGGAAAAATGGTAAGGCATATAGCCCGTGAAAATATCATTTTTCCGACAAAAAATAAGATGTCTCTAACGCGCTGGTTTTCCGCATATATCAGTCCCCGGCAACACGCAGAAGCCCTTCAACGCGATAAATGAACGATTAGGCAGAGAATAATTTTCCCCCCAAAATTGGAAAAATGGTAAGGCTATAGCCCATGAAAATATCATTTTTCCGACAAAAAATAAAGTGGCTCTAACGCGCTGGTTCTCCGCATATATCAGTCCCCGGCAACACGCAGAAGCTGTTTAACGCGATAAATGAACGATTAGGCAGAGAATAATTTCCCCCCCAAATTGGAAAAATGGTAAGCCTATAGCCCATGAAAATATCATTTTTCCGACAAAAAATAAAGTGTCTTTAAGGCGCTGGTTCTCCGCATATATCAGTCTCCGGGCACGCACAGAAGCTGCTTAACGCGATAAATGAACGATCTGGCAGAGAATAATTTTCCCCCCAAAATTGGAAAAATGGTAAGGCTATAGCCCATGAAAATATCATTTTTCCGACAAAAAATAAAGTGTCTCTAACGCGCTGGTTTTCCGCATATATCAGTCTCCGGGCACGCACAGAAGCTGTTTAACGCGATAAATGAACGATTAGGCAAAGAATAATTTTCCCCCCAAAATTGGAAAAATGGTAAGGCTATAGCCCATGAAAATATAATTTTTCCGACAAAAAATAAAGTGTCTCTAACGCGCTGCTTCTCCGCATATATCAGTCCCCGGCAACACGCAGAAGCTGTTTAACGCGATAAATGAACGATTAGGCAGAGAATAATTTCCCCCCCAAATTGGAAAAATGGTAAGCCTATAGCCCATGAAAATATCATTTTTCCGACAAAAAATAAAGTGTCTCTAACGCGCTGGTTTTCCGCATATATCAGTCTCCGGGCACGCACACAAGCTGTTTAATGCGATAAATGAACGATTAGGCAAAGAATAATTTTCCCCCAAAAATTGGAAAAATGGTAAGGCTATATAGCCCGTGAAAATATCATTTTTCCGACAAAAAATAAAGTGTCTCTAACGCGCTGGTTTTCCGCATATATCAGTCCCCGGCAACACGCAGAAGCTGTTTAACGCGATGAATGAACCATTAGGCAAAGAATTTTCCCTTAAAAATTGGAAAAATGGTAAGCTATAGCCCATGAAAATATCATTTTTCCGAGAAAAAATAAATTGTCTTTAAGGCGCTGGTTCTCCGCATATATCAGTCCCCGGCAACACGCAGAAGCCCTTCAACGCGATAAATGAACGATTAGGCAGAGAATAATTTTCCCCAAAAAATTGGAAAAATAGTAAGGCTATAGCCCATGAAAATATCATTTTTCCGACAAAAAATAAAGTGGCTCTAACGCGCTGGTTCTCCGCATATATCAGTCCCCGGCAACATGCAGAAGCTGTTTAACGCGATAAATGAACGATTAGGCAGAGAATAATTTCCCCAAAAATTTGGAAAAATGGTAAGGCTATAGCCCGTGAAAATATCATTTTTCCGACAAAAAATAAAGTGTCTCTAACGCGCTAGTTTTCCGCATATATCATTCCCCGGCAACACGCAGAAGCTGTTTAACGCGATAAGTGAACGATTAGGCAGAGAATAATTTTCCCCAAAAATTGGAAAAATGGTAAGGCATATAGCCCGTGAAAATATCATTTTTCCGACAAAAAATAAGATGTCTCTAACGCGCTGGTTTTCCGCATATATCAGTCCCCGGCAACACGCAGAAGCCCTTCAACGCGATAAATGAACGATTAGGCAGAGAATAATTTTCCCCCCAAAATTGGAAAAATGGTAAGGCTATAGCCCATGAAAATATCATTTTTCCGACAAAAAATAAAGTGGCTCTAACGCGCTGGTTCTCCGCATATATCAGTCCCCGGCAACACGCAGAAGCTGTTTAACGCGATAAATGAACGATTAGGCAGAGAATAATTTCCCCCCCAAATTGGAAAAATGGTAAGCCTATAGCCCATGAAAATATCATTTTTCCGACAAAAAATAAAGTGTCTCTAACGCGCTGGTTTTCCGCATATATCAGTCTCCGGGCACGCACAGAAGCTGTTTAATGCGATAAATGAACGATTAGGCAAAGAATAATTTTCCCCCCAAAATTGGAAAAATGGTAAGGCTATAGCCCATGAAAATATCATTTTTCCGACAAAAAATAGTGTCTCTAACGCGCTGGTTTTCCGCATATATCAGTCCCCGGCAACACGCAGAAGCTGTTTAACGCGATGTATGAACGATTAGGCAAAGAATAATTTCCCCAAAAATTTGGAAAAATGGTAAGGCTATAGCCCGTGAAAATATCATTTTTCCGACAAAAAATAAAGTGTCTCTAACGCGCTGGTTTTCCGCATATATCAGTCCCCGGCAACACGCAGAAGCTGTTTAACGCGATGAATGAACGATTAGGCAAAGAATTTTCCCTTAAAAATTGGAAAAATGGTAAGCTATAGCCCATGAAAATATCATTTTTCCGAGAAAAAATAAATTGTCTTTAAGGCGCTGGTTCTCCGCATATATCAGTCCCCGGCAACACGCAGAAGCCCTTCAACGCGATAAATGAACGATTAGGCAGAGAATAATTTTCCCCAAAAAATTGGAAAAATGGTAAGGTAAAAATGACAAAAAATAAAGTGGCTCTAACGCGCTGGTTCTCCGCATATATCAGTCCCCGGCAACACGCAGAAGCTGTTTAACGCGATAAATGAACGATTAGGCAGAGAATAATTTCCCCAAAAATTTGGAAAAATGGTAAGGCTATAGCCCGTGAAAATATCATTTTTCCGACAAAAAATAAAGTGTCTCTAACGCGCTAGTTTTCCGCATATATCATTCCCCGGCAACACGCAGAAGCTGTTTAACGCGATAAATGAACGATTAGGCAGAGAATAATTTTCCCCAAAAAATTGGAAAAATGGTAAGGCTATGAAAATATCATTTTTCCGACAAAAAATAAAGTGTCTCTAACGCGCTGCTTTTCCGCATATATCAGTCCCCGGCAACACGCAGAAGCTGTTTAACGCGATAAATGAACGATTAGGCAGAGAATAATTTTCCCCCCAAAATTGGAAAAATGGTAAGGCTGTAGCCCGTGAAAATATCATTTTTCCGACAAAAAATAAAGTGTCTTTAAGGCGCTGGTTTTCCGCATATATCAGTCCCCGGCAACACGCAGAAGCTGTTTAACGCGATAAATGAACGATTAGGCAGAGAATAATTTTCCCCAAAAAATTGGAAAAATGGTAAGGCTATAAGCCCATGAAAATATCATTTTTCCGACAAAAAATAAAGTGGCTCTAACGCGCTGGTTCTCCGCATATATCAGTTCCCGGCAACACGCAGAAGCTGTTTAACGCGATAAATGAACGATTAGGCAGAGAATAATTTTCCCCCCAAAATTGGAAAAATGGTAAGGCTATTATAGCCCATGAAAATATCATTTTTCCGACAAAAAATAAAGTGTCTTTAAGGCGCTGGTTTTCCACATATATCAGTCCCCGGCCACACGCAGAAGCCCTTCAACGCGATAAATGAACGATTAGGGAAAGAATAATTTTCCCCCAAAAATTGGAAAAATGGTAAGGCTATAGCCCATGAAAATATCATTTTTCCGGCAAAAAGTAAAGTGGCTCTAACGCGCTGGTTCTCCGCATATATCAGTCCCCGGCAACACGCAGAAGCTGTTTAACGCGATAAATGAACGATTAGGCAGAGAATAATTTCCCCCAAAAATTGGAAAAATGGTAAGGCTGTAGCCTATGAAAATATCATTTTTCCGAGAAAAAATAAATTGTCTTTAAGGCGCTGGTTCTCCGCATATATCAGTCCCCGGCAACACGCAGAAGCTGTTTAACGCGATAAATGAACGATTAGGCAAAGAATAATTTTCGCCCAAAAATTGGAAAAATGGTAAGGCTATAGCCCATGAAAATATCATTTTTTCCGACAACAAATAAAGTGTCTCTAAGGCGCTGGTTCTCGCATATGCGAGTCCCCGGGGACACGCAGAAGCCGTCTAACGCGATAAATGAACGATTAGGCGAAGAATAATTTTCCTCTCAAAATTGAAAAAATGCCAAGCCTATAGCCCATGAAAATATCATTTTTCCGGCAAAAAATAAAGTGTCTCTAAGGCGCTGGTTCTCGCGTATGCGAGTCCCCGGGGACACGCAGAAGCCGTCTAACGCGATAAATGAACGATTAGGCGAAGAATAATTTTCCTCTCAAAATTGAAAAAATGGCAAGCCTATGCCCATGAAAATATCATTTTCACGGCAAAAAATAAAGTGTCTCTAAGGCGCTGGTTCTCGCATATGCGAGTCCCCGGGGACACGCAGAAGCCGTCTAACGCGATAAATGAACGATTAGGCGAAGAATAATTTTCCTCTCAAAATTGAAAAAATGGCAAGCCTATAGCCCATGAAAATATCATTTTCACGGCAAAAAGTGAAGCGTCTCTAAGGCGCTGGTTCTCGCATATGCGAGTCCCCGGGGACACGCAGAAGCCGTCTAACACGATAAATGAACGATTAGGCGAAGAATAATTTTCCCCTCAAAATTGAAAAAATGGCAAGCCTATAGCCCATGAAAATATCATTTTTCCGGCAAAAAATAAGGTGTCTCTAAGGCGCTGGTTCTCGCATATGCGAGTCCCCGGGGACACGCAGAAGCCGTCTAACGCGATAAATGAACGATTAGGCGAAGAATAATTTTCCTCTCAAAATTGAAAAAATGGCAAGCCTATAGCCCATGAAAATATCATTTTCACGGCAAAAAGTAAAGCGTCTCTAAGGCGCTTGTTCTCGCATATGCGAGTCCCCGGGGACACGCAGAAGCCGTCTAACGCGATAAATGAACGATTAGGCGAAGAATAATTTTCCCCTCAAAATTGAAAAAATGCCAAGCCTATAGCCCATGAAAATATCATTTTTCCGGCAAAAAATAAGGTGTCTCTAAGGCGCTGGTTCTCGCATATGCGAGTCCCCGGGGACACGCAGAAGCCGTCTAACGCGATAAATGAACGATTAGGCGAAGAATAATTTTCCCCTCAAAATTGAAAAAATGGCAAGCCTATAGCCCATGAAAATATCATTTTCACGGCAAAAATTAAAGCGTCTCTAAGGCGCTGGTTCTCGCATATGCGAGTCCCCGGGGACACGCAGAAGCCGTCTAACGCGATAAATGAACGATTAGGCGAAGAATAATTTTTCCCTCAAAATTGAAAAAATGCCAAGCCCATGAAAATATCATTTTTCCGGCAAAAAATAAATGTCTCTAAGGCGCTGGTTCTCGCATATGCGAGTCCCCGGGGACACGCAGAAGCCGTCTAAGGCGATAAATGAACGATTAGGCAAAGAATAATTTTCCCCCAAAAATTGGAAAAATGGTAAGGCTATATAGCCCATGAAAATATCATTTTTCCGAGAAAAAATAAATTGTCTTTAAGGCGCTGGTTCTCCGCATATATCAGTCCCCGGAAACACGCAGAAGCTGTTTAACGCGATAAATGAACGATTAGGCAAAGAATAATTTTCGCCCAAAAATTGGAAAAATGGTAAGGCTATAGCCCATGAAAATATCATTTTTTCCGACAAAAAATAAAGTGTCTCTAAGGCGCTGGTTCTCTCATATGCGAGTCCCCGAGGACACGCAGAAGCCGTCTAACGCGATAAATGAACGATTAGGCCAAGAATAATTTTCCCCTCAAAATTGAAAAAATTCCAAGCCTATAGCCCATGAAAATATCATTTTTCCGGCAAAAAATAAAGTGTCTCTAAGGCGCTGGTTCTCGCATATGCGAGTCCCCGGGGACACGCAGAAGCCGTCTAACGCGATAAATGAATGATTAGGCGAAGAATAATTTTCCTCTCAAAATTGAAAAAATGGCAAGCCTATAGCCCATGAAAATATCATTTTCACGGCAAAAAATAAAGTGTCTCTAAGGCGCTGGTTCTCGGATATGCGAGTCCCCGGGGACACGCAGAAGCCGTCTAACGCGATAAATGAACGATTAGGCGAAGAATAATTTTCCCCTCAAAATTGAAAAAATGCCAAGCCTATAGCCCATGAAAATATCATTTTTCCGGCAAAAAATAAAGTGTCTCTAAGGCGCTTGTTCTCGCATATGCGAGTCCCCGGCAACACGCAGAAGCTGTTTAACGCGATAAATGAACGATTAGGCAAAGAATAATTTTCGCCCAAAAATTGGAAAAATGGTAAGGCTATAGCCCATGAAAATATCATTTTTTCCGACAAAAAATAAAGTGTCTCTAAGGCGCTGGTTCTCGCATATGCGAGTCCCCGGGGACACGCAGAAGCCGTCTAACGCGATAAATGAACGATTAGGCCAAGAATAATTTTCCCCTCAAAATTGAAAAAATTCCAAGCCTATAGCCCATGAAAATATCATTTTTCCGGCAAAAAATAAAGTGTCTCTAAGGCGCTGGTTCTCGCATATGCGAGTCCCCGGGGACACGCAGAAGCCGTCTAACGCGATAAATGAACGATTAGGCGAAGAATAATTTTCCCCTCAAAATTGAAAAAATGCCAAGCCCATGAAAATATCATTTTTCCGGCAAAAAATAAATGTCTCTAAGGCGCTGGTTCTCGCATATGCGAGTCCCCGGGGACACGCAGATGCCGTCTAAGGCGATAAATGAACGATTAGGCGAAGAATAATTTTCCCCTCAAAATTGAAAAAATGCCAAGCCTATAGCCCATGAAAATATCATTTTTCCGGCAAAAAATAAATGTCTCTAAGGCGCTAGTTCTCGCATATGCGAGTCCCCGGGGACACGCAGAAGCCGTCTAACGCGATAAATGAACGATTAGGCGAAGAATAATTTTCCTCTCAAAATTGAAAAAATGCCAAGCCTATAGCCCATGAAAATATCATTTTTCCGGCAAAAAATAAAGTGTCTCTAAGGCGCTGGTTCTCGCATATGCGAGTCCCCGGGGACACGCAGAAGCCGTCTAAGGCGATAAATGAACGATTAGGCGAAGAATAATTTTCCCCTCAAAATTGAAAAAATGCCAAGCCTATAGCCCATGAAAATATCATTTTTCCGGCAAAAAATAAAGTGTCTCTAAGGCGCTGGTTCTCGCATATGCGAGTCCCCGGGGACACGCAGAAGCCGTCTAACGCGATAAATGAACGATTAGGCGAAGAATAATTTTCCTCTCAAAATTGAAAAAATGCCAAGCCTTATAGCCCATGAAAATATCATTTTTCCGGCAAAAAATAAAGTGTCTCTAAGGCGCTGGTTCTCGCATATGCGAGTCCCCGGGGACACGCAGAAGCCGTATAACGCGATAAATGAACGATTAGGCGAAGAATAATTTTCCCCTCAAAATTGAAAAAATTGCAAGCCTATAGCCCATGAAAATATCATTTTCACGGCAAAAAGTAAAGCGTCTCTAAGGCGCTGGTTCTCACATATGCGAGTCCCCGGGGACACGCAGAAGCCGTCTAACGCGATAAATGAACGATTAGGCGAAGAATAATTTTCCCCTCAAAATTGAAAAAATGCCAAGCCTATAGCCCATGAAAATATCATTTTTCCGGCAAAAAATAAATGTCTCTAAGGCGCTGGTTCTCGCATATGCGAGTCCCCGGGGACACGCAGAAGCCGTATAACGCGATAAATGAACGATTAGGCGAAGAATAATTTTCCCCTCAAAATTGAAAAAATGGCAAGCCTATAGCCCATGAAAATATCATTTTCACGGCAAAAAGTAAAGCGTCTCTAAGGCGCTGGTTCTCGCATATGCGAGTCCCCGGGGACACGCAGAAGCCGTCTAAGGCGATAAATGAACGATTAGGCGAAGAATAATTTTCCCCTCAAAATTGAAAAAATGCCAAGCCTATAGCCCATGAAAATATCATTTTTCCGGCAAAAAATAAATGTCTCTAAGGCGCTGGTTCTCGCATATGCGAGTCCCCGGGGACACGCAGAAGCCGTCTAACGCGATAAATGAACGATTAGGCGAAGAATAATTTTCCTCTCAAAATTGAAAAAATGCCAAGCCTATAGCCCATGAAAATATCATTTTTCCGGCAAAAAATAAAGTGTCTCTAAGGCGCTGGTTCTCGCATATGCGAGTCCCCGGGGACACGCAGAAGCCGTCTAAGGCGATAAATGAACGATTAGGCGAAGAATAATTTTCCCCTCAAAATTGAAAAAATGCCAAGCCTATAGCCCATGAAAATATCATTTTTCCGGCAAAAAATAAATGTCTCTAAGGCGCTGGTTCTCGCATATGCGAGTCCCCAGGGACACGCAGAAGCCGTCTAACGCGATAAATGAACGATTAGGCGAAGAATAATTTTCCTCTCAAAATTGAAAAAATGCCAAGCCTATAGCCCATGAAAATAACATTTTTCCGGCAAAAAATAAAGTGTCTCTAAGGCGCTGGTTCTCGCATATGCGAGTCCCCGGGGACACGCAGAAGCCGTCTAACGCGATAAATGAACGATTAGGCAAAGAATAATTTTCGCCCAAAAATTGGAAAAATGGTAAGGCTATAGCCCATGAAAATATCATTTTTTCCGACAAAAAATAAAGTGGCTCTAACGCGCTGGTTCTCCGCATATATCAGTCCCCGGCAACACGCAGAAGCTGTTTAACGCGATAAATGAACGATTAGGCAGAGAATAATTTTCCCCAAAAAATTGGAAAAATAGTAAGGCTATAGCCCATGAAAATATCATTTTTTCCGACAAAAAATAAAGTGGCTCTAACGCGCTGGTTCTCCGCATATATCAGTCCCCGGCAACACGCAGAAGCTGTTTAACGCGATAAATGAACGATTAGGCAAAGAATAATTTTCCCCAAAAAATTGGAAAAATGGTAAGGCTATAGCCCATGAAAATATGATTTTTCCGACAAAAAATAAAGTGGCTCTAACGCGCTGGTTCTCCGCATATATCAGTTCCCGGCAACACGCAGAAGCTGTTTAACGCGATAAATGAACGATTAGGCAGAGAATAATTTTCCCCAAAAAATTGGAAAAATGGTAAGGCTATATAGCCCATGAAAATATCATTTTTTCCGACAAAAAATAAAGTGGCTCTAACGCGCTGGTTCTCCGCATATATCAGTCCCCGGCAACACGCAGAAGCTGTTTAACGCGATAAATGAACGATTAGGCAGAGAATAATTTCCCCCGAAAATTGGGAAAATGGTAAGGCTATAGCCCGTGAAAATATCATTTTTCCGACAAAAAATAAAGTGTCTTTAAGGCGCTGGTTTTCCGCATATATCAGTCCCCGGCAACACGCAGAAGCTGTTTAACGCGATAAATGAACGATTAGGCAGAGAATAATTTTCCCCAAAAAATTGGAAAAATGGTAAAGCTATATAGCCCATGAAAATATCATTTTTCCGACAAAAAATAAAGTGGCTCTAACGCGCTGGTTTTTCGCATATATCAGTCCCCGGCAACACGCAGAAGCTGTTTAACGCGATAAATGAACGATTAGGCAGAGAATAATTTTCCCCAAAAAATTGGAAAAATGGTAAGGATATAGCCCGTGAAAATATCATTTTTCCGACAAAAAATAAAGTGTCTCTAACGCGCTGGTTTTCCGCATATATCAGTCCCCGGCAACACGCAGAAGCCGTTTAACGCGATAAATGAACGATTAGGCAGAGAAGAATTTCCCCGAAAAATTGGAAAAATGGTAAGGCTATAGCCCATGAAAATATCATTTTCACGGCAAAAAGTAAAGCGTCTCTAAGGCGCTGGTTCTCGCATATGCGAGTCCCCGGGGACACGCAGAAGCCGTCTAACGCGATAAATGAACGATTAGGCGAAGAATAATTTTCCCCTCAAAATTGAAAAAATGCCAAGCCTATAGCCCATGAAAATATCATTTTTCCGGCAAAAAATAAATGTCTCTAAGGCGCTGGTTCTCGCATATGCGAGTCCCCGGGGACACGCAGAAGCCGTCTAAGGCGATAAATGAACGATTAGGCGAAGAATAATTTTCCCCTCAAAATTGAAAAAATGCCAAGCCTATAGCCCATGAAAATATCATTTTCACGGCAAAAAGTAAAGCGTCTCTAAGGCGCTGGTTCTCGCATATGCGAGTCCCCGGGGACACGCAGAAGCCGTCTAAGGCGATAAATGAACGATTAGGCGAAGAATAATTTTCCCCTCAAAATTGAAAAAATGCCAAGCCTATAGCCCATGAAAATATCATTTTTCCTGCAAAAAATAAATGTCTCTAAGGCGCTGGTTCTCGCATATGCGAGTCCCCGGGGACACGCAGAAGCCGTCTAAGGCGATAAATGAACGATTAGGCGAAGAATAATTTTCCCCTCAAAATTGAAAAAATGCCAAGCCTATAGCCCATGAAAATATCATTTTTTCCGGCAAAAAATAAATGTCTCTAAGGCGCTGGTTCTCGCATACGCGAGTCCCCGGGGACACGCAGAAGCCGTCTAACGCGATAAATGAACGATTAGGCGAAGAATAATTTTCCCCTCAAAATTGAAAAAATGCCAAGCCCATGAAAATATCATTTTTCCGGCAAAAAATAAAGTGTCTCTAAGGCGCTGGTTCTCGCATATGCGGGTCCCCGGGGACACGCAGAAGCCGTCTAACGCGATAAATGAACGATTAGGCAAAGAATAATTTTCGCCCAAAAATTGGAAAAATGGTAAGGCTATAGCCCATGAAAATATCATTTTTTCCGACAAAAAATAAAGTGGCTCTAACGCGCTGGTTCTCCGCATATATCAGTCCCCGGCAACACGCAGAAGCTGTTTAACGCGATAAATGAACGATTAGGCAGAGAATAATTTTCCCCAAAAAATTGGAAAAATAGTACGGCTATAGCCCATGAAAATATCATTTTTTCCGACAAAAAATAAAGTGGCTCTAACGCGCTGGTTCTCCGCATATATCAGTTCCCGGCAACACGCAGAAGCTGTTTAACGCGATAAATGAACGATTAGGCAGAGAATAATTTTCCCCAAAAAATTGGAAAAATGGTAAGGCTATAGCCCATGAAAATATCATTTTTTCCGACAAAAAATAAAGTGGCTCTAACGCGCTGGTTCTCCGCATATATCAGTCCCCGGCAACACGCAGAAGCTGTTTAACGCGATAAATGAACGATTAGGCAGAGAATAATTTCCCCCGAAAATTGGGAAAATGGTAAGGCTATAGCCCGTGAAAATATCATTTTTCCGACAAAAAATAAAGTGTCTTTAAGGCGCTGGTTTTCCGCATATATCAGTCCCCGGCAACACGCAGAAGCTGTTTAACGCGATAAATGAACGATTAGGCAGAGAATAATTTTCCCCAAAAAATTGGAAAAATGGTAAAGCTATATAGCCCATGAAAATATCATTTTTCCGACAAAAAATAAAGTGGCTCTAACGCGCTGGTTTTTCGCATATATCAGTCCCCGGCAACACGCAGAAGCCGTCTAACGCGATAAATGAACGATTAGGCGAAGAATAATTTTCCTCTCAAAATTGAAAAAATGCCAAGCCTATAGCCCATGAAAATATCATTTTTCCGGCAAAAAATAAAGTGTCTCTAAGGCGCTGGTTCTCGCATATGCGAGTCCCCGGGGACACGCAGAAGCCGTCTAACGCGATAAATGAACGATTAGGCAAAGAATAATTTTCGCCCAAAAATTGGAAAAATGGTAAGGCTATAGCCCATGAAAATATCATTTTTTCCGACAAAAAATAAAGTGGCTCTAACGCGCTGGTTCTCCGCATATATCAGTCCCCGGCAACACGCAGAAGCTGTTTAACGCGATAAATGAACGATTAGGCAGAGAATAATTTCCCCCGAAAATTGGGAAAATGGTAAGGCTATAGCCCGTGAAAATATCATTTTTCCGACAAAAAATAAAGTGTCCTTAAGGCGCTGGTTTTCCGCATATATCAGTCCCCGGCAACACGCAGAAGCTGTTTAACGCGATAAATGAACGATTAGGCAGAGAATAATTTTCCCCAAGAAATTGGAAAAATGGTAAAGCTATATAGCCCATGAAAATATCGTTTTTCCGACAAAAAATTAAGTGGCTCTAACGCGCTGGTTTTTCGCATATATCAGTCCCCGGCAACACGCAGAAGCTGTTTAACGCGATAAATGAACGATTAGGCAAAGAATAATTTTCGCCCAAAAATTGGAAAAATGGTAAGGCTATAGCCCATGAAAATATCATTTTTTCCGACAAAAAATAAAGTGGCTCTAACGCGCTGGTTCTCCGCATATATCAGTCCCCGGCAACACGCAGAAGCTGTTTAACGCGATAAATGAACGATTAGGCAAAGAATAATTTTCCCCCAAAAATTGGAAAAATGGTAAGGCTATCCCATGAAAATATCATTTTCACGGCAAAAAGTAAAGCGTCTCTAAGGCGCTGGTTCTCGCATATGCGAGTCCCCGGGGACACGCAGAAGCCGTCTAACGCGATAAATGAACGATTAGGCGAAGAATAATTTTCCCCTCAAAATTGAAAAAATGCCAAGCCTATAGCCCATGAAAATATCATTTTTCCGGCAAAAAATAAATGTCTCTAAGGCGCTGGTTCTCGCATATGCGAGTCCCCGGGGACACGCAGAAGCCGTATAACGCGATAAATGAACGATTAGGCGAAGAATAATTTTCCCCTCAAAATTGAAAAAATGGCAAGCCTATAGCCCATGAAAATATCATTTTTCCTGCAAAAAATAAATGTCTCTAAGGCGCTGGTTCTCGCATATGCGAGTCCCCGGGGACACGCAGAAGCCGTCTAACGCGATAAATGAACGATTAGGCGAAGAATAATTTTCCTCTCAAAATTGAAAAAATGCCAAGCCTATAGCCCATGAAAATATCATTTTTCCGGCAAAAAATAAAGTGTCTCTAAGGCGCTGGTTCTCGCATATGCGAGTCCCCGGGGACACGCAGAAGCCGTCTAAGGCGATAAATGAACGATTAGGCGAAGAATAATTTTCCCCTCAAAATTGAAAAAATGCCAAGCCTATAGCCCATGAAAATATCATTTTTTCCGGCAAAAAATAAATGTCTCTAAGGCGCTGGTTCTCGCATACGCGAGTCCCCGGGGACACGCAGAAGCCGTCTAACGCGATAAATGAACGATTAGGCGAAGAATAATTTTCCCCTCAAAATTGAAAAAATGCCAAGCCCATGAAAATATCATTTTTCCGGCAAAAAATAAAGTGTCTCTAAGGCGCTGGTTCTCGCATATGCGAGTCCCCGGGGACACGCAGAAGCCGTCTAACGCGATAAATGAACGATTAGGCAAAGAATAATTTTCGCCCAAAAATTGGAAAAATGGTAAGGCTATAGCCCATGAAAATATCATTTTTTCCGACAAAAAATAAAGTGGCTCTAACGCGCTGGTTATCCGCATATATCAGTCCCCGGCAACACGCAGAAGCTGTTTAACGCGATAAATGAACGATTAGGCAAAGAATAATTTTCCCCCAAAAATTGGAAAAATGGTAAGGCTATCCCATGAAAATATCATTTTCACGGCAAAAAGTAAAGCGTCTCTAAGGCGCTGGTTCTCGCATATGCGAGTCCCCGGGGACACGCAGAAGCCGTCTAACGCGATAAATGAACGATTAGGCGAAGAATAATTTTCCCCTCAAAATTGAAAAAATGCCAAGCCTATAGCCCATGAAAATATCATTTTTCCGGCAAAAAATAAATGTCTCTAAGGCGCTGGTTCTCGCATATGCGAGTCCCCGGGGACACGCAGAAGCCGTATAACGCGATAAATGAACGATTAGGCGAAGAATAATTTTCCCCTCAAAATTGAAAAAATGGCAAGCCTATAGCCCATGAAAATATCATTTTTCCTGCAAAAAATAAATGTCTCTAAGGCGCTGGTTCTCGCATATGCGAGTCCCCGGGGACACGCAGAAGCCGTCTAACGCGATAAATGAACGATTAGGCGAAGAATAATTTTCCTCTCAAAATTGAAAAAATGCCAAGCCTATAGCCCATGAAAATATCATTTTTCCGGCAAAAAATAAAGTGTCTCTAAGGCGCTGGTTCTCGCATATGCGAGTCCCCGGGGACACGCAGAAGCCGTCTAAGGCGATAAATGAACGATTAGGCGAAGAATAATTTTCCCCTCAAAATTGAAAAAATGCCAAGCCTATAGCCCATGAAAATATCATTTTTTCCGGCAAAAAATAAATGTCTCTAAGGCGCTGGTTCTCGCATACGCGAGTCCCCGGGGACACGCAGAAGCCGTCTAACGCGATAAATGAACGATTAGGCGAAGAATAATTTTCCCCTCAAAATTGAAAAAATGCCAAGCCCATGAAAATATCATTTTTCCGGCAAAAAATAAAGTGTCTCTAAGGCGCTGGTTCTCGCATATGCGAGTCCCCGGGGACACGCAGAAGCCGTCTAACGCGATAAATGAACGATTAGGCAAAGAATAATTTTCGCCCAAAAATTGGAAAAATGGTAAGGCTATAGCCCATGAAAATATCATTTTTTCCGACAAAAAATAAAGTGGCTCTAACGCGCTGGTTATCCGCATATATCAGTCCCCGCAACACGCAGAAGCTGTTTAACGCGATAAATGAACGATTAGGCAGAGAATAATTTTCCCCCAAAAATTGGAAAAATAGTAAGGCATATAGCCCATGAAAATATCATTTTTTCCGACAAAAAATAAAGTGGCTCTAACGCGCTGGTTCTCCGCATATATCAGTCCCCGGCAACACGCAGAAGCTGTTTAACGCGATAAATGAACGATTAGGCAAAGAATAATTTTCCCCAAAAAATTGGAAAAATGGTAAGGCTATATAGCCCATGAAAATATCATTTTTCCGACAAAAAATAAAGTGTCTTTAAGGCGCTGGTTCTCCGCATATATCAGTCTCCGGGCACGCACAGAAGCTGCTTAACGCGATAAATGAACGATCTGGCAGAGAATAATTTTCCCCCCAAAATTGGAAAAATGGTAAGGCTATAGCCCATGAAAATATCATTTTTCCGACAAAAAATAAAGTGTCTCTAACGCGCTGGTTTTCCGCATATATCAGTCTCCGGGCACGCACAGAAGCTGTTTAACGCGATAAATGAACGATTAGGCAAAGAATAATTTTCCCCAAAAAATTGGAAAAATGGTAAGGCTATAGCCCATGAAAATATAATTTTTCCGACAAAAAATAAAGTGTCTCTAACGCGCTGCTTCTCCGCATATATCGGTCTCCGGGCACGCACAGAAGCTGCTTAACGCGATAAATGAACGATTAGGCAGAGAATAATTTTCCCCCCAAAATTGGAAAAATGGTAAGGCTATAGCCCATGAAAATATCATTTTTCCGACAAAAAATAAAGTGTCTCTAACGCGCTGGTTCTCCGCATATATCAGTCTCCGGGCACGCACAGAAGCTGTTTAACGCGATAAATGAACGATTAGGCAGAGAATAATTTTCCCCCAAAAATTGGAAAAATGGTAAGGCTAAGCCCATGAAAATATCATTTTTCCGACAAAAAATAAAGTGTCTCTAACGCGCTGGTTTTCCGCATATATCAGTCTCCGGGCACGCACAGAAGCTGTTTAACGCGATAAATGAACGATTAGGCAAAGAATAATTTTCCCCAAAAAATTGGAAAAATGGTTAGGCTATAGCCCATGAAAATATCATTTTTCCGACAAAGAATAAAGTGTCTCTAACGCGCTGGTTCTCCGCATATATCAGTCTCCGGGCACGCACAGAAGCTGTTTAACGCGATAAATGAACGATTAGGCAAAGAATAATTTTCCCCAAAAAATTGGAAAAATGGTAAGGTATAGCCCTGAAAATATCATTTTTCCGACAAAAAATAAAGTGGCTGTAACGCGCTGGTTCACCGCATATATCAGTCTCTGGCAACACGCAGAAGCTGTTTAACGCGATAAATGAACGATTAGGCAGAGAATAATTTTCCCCCCAAAATTGGAAAAATGGTAAGGCTATAGCGCATGAAAATATCATTTTTCCGACAAAAAATAAAGTGTCTTTAAGGCGCTGGTTCTCCGCATATATCAGTCTCCGGGCACGCACAGAAGCTGCTTAACGCGATAAATGAACGATTTGGCAGAGAATAATTTTCCCCCCAAAATTGGAAAAATGGTAAGGCTATAATAGCCCATGAAAATATCATTTTTCCGACAAAAAATAAAGTGTGTCTAACGCGCTGGTTCTCCGCATATATCAGTCTCCGGGCACGCACAGAAGCTGTTTAACGCGATAAATGAACGATTAGGCAGAGAATAATTTTCCCCCAAAAATTGGAAAAATGGTAAGGCTATAGCCCATGAAAATATCATTTTTCCGACAAAAAATAAAGTGTCTCTAACGCGCTGGTTTTCCGCATATATCAGTCTCCGGGCACGCACAGAAGCCCTTTAACGCGATAAATGAACGATTAGGCAAAGAAAAATTTTCCCCCAAAAATTGGAAAAATGGTAAGGCTATATGCCCATGAAAATATCATTTTTCCGACAAAAAATAAAGTGGCTTTAACGCGCTGGTTCTCCGCATATATCAGTCCCCTGCAACACGCAGAAGCTGTTTAACGCGATAAATGAACGATTAGGCAGAGAATAATTTTCCCCCAAAATTGGAAAAATGGTAAGGCTTATAGCCCATGAAAATATCATTTTTCCGACAAAAAATAAGGTGTTTCTAACGCGCTGGTTTTCCGCATATATCAGTCTCCGGGCACGCACAGAAGCTGTTTAACGCGATAAATGAACAATTAGGCAAAGAATAATTTTCCCCAAAAAATTGGAAAAATGGTAAGGCTATAGCCCATGAAAATATCATTTTTCTGACAAAAAATAAAGTGGCTGTAACGCGCTGGTTCTCCGCATATATCAGTCTCCGGGCACGCACAGAAGCTGTTTAACGCGATAAATGAACGATTAGGCAGAGAATAATTTTCCCCCCAAAATTGGAAAAATGGTAAGTCTATATATAGGCCATGAAAATATCATTTTTCCGACAAAAAATAAAGTGTCTCTAACGCGCTGGTTTTCCGCATATATCAGTCTCCGGGCACGCACAGAAGCCGTTTAACGCGATAAATGAACGATTAGGCAAAGAATAATTTTCCCCCAAAGATTGGAAAAATGGTAAGGCTATATAGCCCATGAAAATATCATTTTCCCGACAAAAAATAAAGTTGCTTTAACGCCCTGGTTCTCCGCATATATCAGTCCCCGGCAACACGCAGAGGCTGTTTAACGCGGTGAATGAACGATTATGCAAAGAATTTTCCCTTAAAAATTGGAAAAATGGTAAGCTATAGCCCATGAAAATATCATTTTTCCGACAAAAAATAAAGTGTCTCTAACGCGCTGGTTTTCCGCATATATCAGTCCCCGGCAACACGCAGAAGCCCTTCAACGCGATAAATGAACGATTAGGCAGAGAATAATTTTCCCCAAAAAATTGGAAAAATGGTAAGGCTATAGCCCATGAAAATATCATTTTTCCGACAAAAAATAAAGTGTCTTTAAGGCGCTGCTTTTCCGCATATATCAGTCCCCGGCAACACGCAGAAGCCCTTCAACGCGATAAATGAACGATTAGGGAAAGAATATTTTTCCCCCAAAAATTGGAAAAATGGTAAGGCTATAGCCCATGAAAATATCATTTTTCCGACAAAAAATAAAGTGGCTCTAACGCGCTGGTTCTCCGCATATATCAGTCCCCGGCAACACGCAGAAGCTGTTTAACGCGATAAATGAACGATTAGGCAGAGAATAATTTCCCCCAAAAATTGGAAAAATGGTAAGGCTGTAGCCCGTGAAAATATCATTTTTCCGACAAAAAATAAAGTGTCTTTAAGGCGCTGGTTCTCCGCATATATCAGTCCCCGGCAACACGCAGAAGCTGTTTAACGCGATAAATGAACGATTAGGCTGAGAATAATTTTCCCCAAAAATTGGAAAAATGGTAAGGCATATAGCCCGTGAAAATATCATTTTTCCGACAAAAAATAAAGTGTCTCTAACGCGCTGGTTTTCCGCATATATCAGTCCCCGGCAACACGCAGAAGCTGTTTAACGCGGTGAATGAACGATTAGGCAGAGAATAATTTTCCCCAAAAAATTGGAAAAATGGTAAGCTATAGCCCATGAAAATATCATTTTTCCGACAAAAAATAAATTGTCTTTAACGCGCTGGTTCTCCGCATATATCAGTCCCCGGCAACACGCAGAAGCCCTTCAACGCGATAAATGAACGATTAGGCAGAGAATAATTTTCCACCCAAAATTGGAAAAATGGTAAGGCTATAGCCCAAGAAAATATCATTTTTCCGACAAAAAATAAAGTGGCTCTAACGCGCTGGTTCTCCGCATATATCAGTCCCCGGCAACACGCAGAAGCTGTTTAACGCGATAAATGAACGATTAGGCAGAGAATAATTTCCCCAAAAATTTGGAAAAATGGTAAGGCTATATAGCCCATGAAAATATCATTTTTCCGACAAAAAATAAAGTGGCTCTAACGCACTGGTTCTCCGCATATATCAGTCTCCGGGCACGCACAGAAGCTGCTTAACGCGATAAATGAACGATTAGGCAGAGAATAATTTTCCCCCCAAAATTGGAAAAATGGTAAGGCTATATATAGCCCATGAAAATATCATTTTTCCGGCAAAAAATAAAGTGTCTCCAACGCGCTGGTTCTCCGCATATATCAGTCTCCGGGCACGCACAGAAGCCCTTTAACGCGATAAATGAACGATTGGGCAAAGAAAAATTTTCCCCAAAAAATTGGAAAATGGTAAGGCTATAGCCCATGAAAATATCATTTTTCCGACAAAAAATAATGTGGCTCTAACGCGCTGCTTCTCCGCATATATCAGTCCCCGGCAACACGCAGAAGCTGTTTAACGCGATAAATGAACGATTAGGCAGAGAATAATTTCCCCCAAAAATTGGAAAAATGGTAAGGCTGTAGCCCGTGAAAATATCATTTTTCCGACAAAAAATAAAGTGTCTTTAAGGCGCTGGTTCTCCGCATATATCAGTCCCCGGCAACACGCAGAAGGTTTTTAACGCGATAAGTGAACGATTAGGCAGAGAATAATTTTTCCCAAAAATTGGAAAAATGGTAAGGCATATAGCCCGTGAAAATATCATTTTTTCGACAAAAAATAAGGTTTCTCTAACGCGCTGGTTTTCCGCATATATCAGTCCCCGGCAACACGCAGAAGCCCTTCAACGCGATAAATGAACGATTAGGCAGAGAATAATTTTCCCCCAAAAATTGGAAAAATGGTAAGGCTATAAGCCCGTGAAAATATCATTTTTCCGACAAAAAATAAAGTGACTTTAAGGCGCTGGTTTTCCGCATATATCAGTCCCCGGCAACACGCAGAAGCCCTTCAACGCGATAAATGAACGATTAGGCAGAGAATAATTTTCCCCAAAAAATTGGAAAAATGGTAAGGCTATAGCCCATGAAAATATCATTTTCCCGACAAAAAATAAAGTGTCTCTAACGCGCTGGTTTTCCGCATATATCAGTCCCCGGCAACACGTAGAAGCCCTTCAACGCGATAAATGAACGATTAGGCAGAGAATAATTTTCCCCCAAAAATTGGAAAAATGGTAAGGCTATAGCCCATGAAAATATCATTTTTCCGACAAAAAATAAAGTGACTTTAAGGCGCTGGTTTTCCGCATATATCAGTCCCCGGCAACACGCAGAAGCTGTTTAACGCGATAAATGAACGATTAGGCAAAGAATAATTTTCCCCCAAAAATTGGAAAAATGGTAAGCCTATAGCCCATGAAAATATCATTTTGCCGACAAAAAATAAAGTTTCTTTAAGGCGCTGGTTTTCCGCATATATCAGTCCCCGGCAACACGCAGAAGCTGTTTAACGCGATAAATGAACGATTAGGCAAAGAATAATTTTCCCCCCAAAATTGGAAAAATGGTAAGGCTATAGCCCGTGAAAATATCATTTTTCCGACAAAAAATAAAGTGTCTTTAAGGCGCTGGTTTTCCGCATATATCAGTCCCCGGCAACACGCAGAAGCTGTTTAACGCGATAAATGAACGATTAGGCAGAGAATAATTTTCCACAAAAAATTGGAAAAATGGTAAGGCTATAGCCCATGAAAATATCATTTTTCCGACAAAAAATAAAGTGGCTCTAACGCGCTGGTTCTCCGCATATATCAGTCCCCGGCAACACGCAGAAGCCTTTCAACGCGATAAATGAACGATTAGGCAGAGAATAATTTTCCACCCAAAATTGGAAAAATGGTAAGGCTATAGCCCAAGAAAATATCATTTTTCCGACAAAAAATAAAGTGGCTCTAACGCGCTGGTTCTCCGCATATATCAGTCCCCGGCAACACGCAGAAGCTGTTTAACGCGATAAATGAACGATTAGGCAGAGAATAATTTCCCCAAAAATTTGGAAAAATGGTAAGGCTATATAGCCCATGAAAATATCATTTTTCCGAATAAAAATAAAGTGGCTCTAACGCACTGGTTCTCCGCATATATCAGTCTCCGGGCACGCACAGAAGCTGCTTAACGCGATAAATGAACGATTAGGCAGAGAATAATTTTCCCCCCAAAATTGGAAAAATGGTAAGGCTATATATAGCCCATGAAAATATCATTTTTCCGACAAAAAATAAAGTGGCTCTAACGCGCTGGTTCTCCGCATATATCAGTCTCCGGGCACGCACAGAAGCAGTTTAACGCGATAAATGAACGATTAGGCAAAGAATAGTTTTCCCCCAAAAATTGGAAAAATGGTAAGGCTATTTTTTCCGGCAAAAAAAAAAGTGTCTCCAACGCGCTGGTTCTCCGCATATATCAGTCTCCGGGCACGCACAGAAGCCCTTTAACGCGATAAATGAACGATTGGGCAAAGAAAAATTTTCCCCAAAAAATTGGAAAATGGTAAGGCTATAACCCGTGAAAATATCATTTTTCCGACAAAAAATAAAGTGGCTCTAACGCGCTGGTTCTCCGCATATATCAGTCCCCGGCAACACGCAGAAGCTGTTTAACGCGATAAATGAACGATTAGGCAGAGAATAATTTCCCCCAAAAATTGGAAAAATGGTGAGGCTATAGCCCATGAAAATATCATTTTTCCGACAAAAAATAATGTGGCTCTAACGCGCTGCTTCTCCGCATATATCAGTCCCCGGCAACACGCAGAAGCTGTTTAACGCGATAAATGAACGATTAGGCAGAGAATAATTTCCCCCAAAAATTGGAAAAATGGTAAGGCTGTAGCCCGTGAAAATATCATTTTTCCGACAAAAAATAAAGTGTCTTTAAGGCGCTGGTTCTCCGCATATATCAGTCCCCGGCAACACGCAGAAGGTTTTTAACGCGATAAGTGAACGATTAGGCAGAGAATAATTTTTCCCAAAAATTGGAAAAATGGTAAGGCATATAGCCCGTGAAAATATCATTTTTCCGACAAAAAATAAGGTTTCTCTAACGCGCTGGTTTTCCGCATATATCAGTCCCCGGCAACACGCAGAAGCCCTTCAACGCGATAAATGAACGATTAGGCAGAGAATAATTTTCCCCCAAAAATTGGAAAAATGGTAAGGCTATAAGCCCGTGAAAATATCATTTTTCCGACAAAAAATAAAGTGACTTTAAGGCGCTGGTTTTCCGCATATATCAGTCCCCGGCAACACGCAGAAGCCCTTCAACGCGATAAATGAACGATTAGGCAGAGAATAATTTTCCCCAAAAAATTGGAAAAATGGTAAGGCTATAGCCCATGAAAATATCATTTTCCTGACAAAAAATAAAGTGTCTCTAACGCGCTGGTTTTCCGCATATATCAGTCCCCGGCAACACGTAGAAGCCCTTCAACGCGATAAATGAACGATTAGGCAGAGAATAATTTTCCCCCAAAAATTGGAAAAATGGTAAGCCTATAGCCCATGAAAATATCATTTTTCCGACAAAAAATAAAGTGGCTCTAACGCACTGGTTCTCCGCATATATCAGTCTCCGGGCACGCACAGAAGCTGCTTAACGCGATAAATGAACGATTAGGCAGAGAATAATTTTCCCCCCAAAATTGGAAAAATGGTAAGGCTATATATAGCCCATGAAAATATCATTTTTCCGACAAAAAATAAAGTGGCTCTAACGCGCTGGTTCTCCGCATATATCAGTCTCCGGGCACGCACAGAAGCAGTTTAACGCGATAAATGAACGATTAGGCAAAGAATAGTTTTCCCCCAAAAATTGGAAAAATGGTAAGGCTATTTTTTCCGGCAAAAAATAAAGTGTCTCCAACGCGCTGGTTCTCCGCATATATCAGTCTCCGGGCACGCACAGAAGCCCTTTAACGCGATAAATGAACGATTGGGCAAAGAAAAATTTTCCCCAAAAAATTGGAAAATGGTAAGGCTATAGCCCGTGAAAATATCATTTTTCCGACAAAAAATAAAGTGGCTCTAACGCGCTGGTTCTCCGCATATATCAGTCCCCGGCAACACGCAGAAGCTGTTTAACGCGATAAATGAACGATTAGGCAGAGAATAATTTCCCCCAAAAATTGGAAAAATGGTGAGGCTATAGTCCATGAAAATATCATTTTTCCGACAAAAAATAATGTGGCTCTAACGCGCTGCTTCTCCGCATATATCAGTCCCCGGCAACACGCAGAAGCTGTTTAACGCGATAAATGAACGATTAGGCAGAGAATAATTTCCCCCAAAAATTGGAAAAATGGTAAGGCTGTAGCCCGTGAAAATATCATTTTTCCGACAAAAAATAAAGTGTCTTTAAGGCGCTGGTTCTCCGCATATATCAGTCCCCGGCAACACGCAGAAGGTTTTTAACGCGATAAGTGAACGATTAGGCAGAGAATAATTTTTCCCAAAAATTGGAAAAATGGTAAGGCATATAGCCCGTGAAAATATCATTTTTCCGACAAAAAATAAGGTTTCTCTAACGCGCTGGTTTTCCGCATATATCAGTCCCCGGCAACACGCAGAAGCCCTTCAACGCGATAAATGAACGATTAGGCAGAGAATAATTTTCCCCCAAAAATTGGGAAAATGGTAAGGCTATAAGCCCGTGAAAATATCATTTTCCCGACAAAAAATAAAGTGTCTCTAACGCGCTGGTTTTCCGCATATATCAGTCCCCGGCAACACGTAGAAGCCCTTCAACGCGATAAATGAACGATTAGGCAGAGAATAATTTTCCCCCAAAAATTGGAAAAATGGTAAGGCTATAGCCCATGAAAATATCATTTTTCCGACAAAAAATAAAGTGACTTTAAGGCGCTGGTTTTCCGCATATATCAGTCCCCGGCAACACGCAGAAGCTGTTTAACGCGATAAATGAACGATTAGGCAAAGAATAATTTTCCCCCAAAAATTGGAAAAATGGTAAGCCTATAGCCCATGAAAATATCATTTTGCCGACAAAAAATAAAGTGTCTTTAAGGCGCTGGTTTTCCGCATATATCAGTCCCCGGCAACACGCAGAAGCTGTTTAACGCGATAAATGAACGATTAGGCAAAGAATAATTTTCCCCCCAAAATTGGAAAAATGGTAAGGCTATAGCCCGTGAAAATATCATTTTTCCGACAAAAAATAAAGTGTCTTTAAGGCGCTGGTTTTCCGCATATATCAGTCCCCGGCAACACGCAGAAGCTGTTTAACGCGATAAATGAACGATTAGGCAGAGAATAATTTTCCACAAAAAATTGGAAAAATGGTAAGGCTATAGCCCATGAAAATATCATTTTTCCGACAAAAAATAAAGTGGCTCTAACGCGCTGGTTCTCCGCATATATCAGTCCCCGGCAACACGCAGAAGCTGTTTAACGCGATAAATGAACGATTAGGCAGAGAATAATTTCCCCCCCAAATTGGAAAAATGGTAAGCCTATAGCCCATGAAAATATCATTTTTCCGACAAAAAATAAAGTGTCTCCAACGCGCTGGTTCTCCGCATATATCAGTCTCCGGGCACGCACAGAAGCCCTTTAACGCGATAAATGAACGATTGGGCAAAGAAAAATTTTCCCAAAAAAATTGGAAAAATGGTAAGGCTATAGCCCGTGAAAATATCATTTTCCCGACAAAAAATAAAGTGGCTCTAACGCGCTGGTTCTCCGCATATATCAGTCCCCGGCAACACGCAGAAGCTGTTTAACGCGATAAATGAACGATTAGGCAGAGAATAATTTCCCCCCAAAATTGGAAAAATGGTGAGGCTATAGCCCATGAAAATATCATTTTTCCGACAAAAAATAATGTGGCTCTAACGCGCTGCTTCTCCGCATATATCAGTCCCCGGCAACACGCAGAAGCTGTTTAACGCGATAAATGAACGATTAGGCAGAGAATAATTTCCCCCAAAAATTGGAAAAATGGTAAGGCTGTAGCCCGTGAAAATATCATTTTTCCGACAAAATATAAAGTGTCTTTAAGGCGCTGGTTCTCCGCATATATCAGTCCCCGGCAACACGCAGAAGCTGTTTAACGCGATAAGTGAACGATTAGGCAGAGAATAATTTTCCCCAAAAATTGGAAAAATGGTAAGGCATATAGCCCGTGAAAATATCATTTTTCCGACAAAAAATAAGGTGTCTCTAACGCGCTGGTTTTCCGCATATATCAGTCCCCGGCAACACGCAGAAGCCCTTCAACGCGATAAATGAACGATTAGGCAGAGAATAATTTTCCCCCAAAAATTGGAAAAATGGTAAGGCTATAGCCCGTGAAAATATCATTTTTCCGACAAAAAATAAAGTGACTTTAAGGCGCTGGTTTTCCGCATATATCAGTCCCCGGTAACACGCAGAAGCCCTTCAACGCGATAAATGAACGATTAGGCAGAGAATAATTTTCCCCCAAAAATTGGAAAAATGGTAAGGCTATAGCCCATGAAAATATCATTTTCCCGACAAAAAATAAAGTGTCTCTAACGCGCTGGTTTTCCGCATATATCAGTCCCCGGCAACACGTAGAAGCCCTTCAACGCGATAAATGAACGATTAGGCAGAGAATAATTTTCCCCCAAAAATTGGAAAAATGGTAAGGCTATAGCCCATTAAAATATCATTTTTCCGACAAAAAATAAAGTGACTTTAAGGCGCTGGTTTTCCGCATATATCAGTCCCCGGCAACACGCAGAAGCTGTTTAACGCGATAAATGAACGATTAGGCAAAGAATAATTTTCCCCCAAAAATTGGAAAAATGGTAAGCCTATAGCCCATGAAAATATCATTTTGCCGACAAAAAATAAAGTGTCTTTAAGGCGCTGGTTTTCCGCATATATCAGTCCCCGGCAACACGCAGAAGCTGTTTAACGCGATAAATGAACGATTAGGCAAAGAATAATTTTCCCCCCAAAATTGGAAAAATGGTAAGGCTATAGCCCGTGAAAATATTATTTTTCCGACAAAAAATAGTGTCTTTAAGGCGCTGGTTTTCCGCATATATCAGTCCCCGGCAACACGCAGAAGCTGTTTAACGCGATAAATGAACGATTAGGCAGAGAATAATTTTCCACCAAAAATTGGAAAAATGGTAAGGCTATAGCCCATGAAAATATCATTTTTCCGACAAAAAATAAAGTGGCTCTCACGCGCTGGTTCTCCGCATATATCAGTCCCCGGCAACACGCAGAAGCTGTTTAACGCGATAAATGAACGATTAGGCAGAGAATAATTTCCCCCCCAAATTGGAAAAATGGTAAGCCTATAGCCCATGAAAATATCATTTTTCCGACAAAAAATAAAGTGTCTCTAACGCGCTGGTTTTCCGCATATATCAGTCTCCGGGCACGCACAGAAGCTGTTTAATGCGATAAATGAACGATTAGGCAAAGAATAATTTTCCCCCAAAAATTGGAAAAATGGTAAGGCTATAGCCCATGAAAATATCATTTTTCCGAAAAAAAATAAAGTGGCTGTAACGCGCTGGTTCTCCGCATATATCAGTCCCCGGCAACACGCAGAAGCCGTTCAACGCGATAAATGAACGATTAGGCAAAGAATAATTTTCCACCAAAAATTGGAAAAATGGTAAGGCTGTAGCCCGTGAAAATATAATTTCTCCGACAAAAAATAAAGTGTCTTTAAGGCGCTGGTTCTCCGCATATATCAGTCCCCGGCAACACGCAGAAGCTGTTTAACGCGATAAGTGAACGATTAGGCAGAGAATAATTTTCCCCAAAAATTGGAAAAATGGTAAGGCATATAGCCCGTGAAAATATCATTTTTCCGACAAAAAATAAGGTGTCTCTAACGCGCTGGTTTTCCGCATATATCAGTCCCCGGCAACACGCAGAAGCCCTTCAACGCGATAAATGAACGATTAGGCAGAGAATAATTTTCCCCAAAAAATTGGAAAAATGGTAAGGCTATAGCCCGTGAAAATATCATTTTTCCGACAAAAAATAAAGTGGCTCTAACGCGCTGGTTCTCCGCATATATCAGTCCCCGGCAACACGCAGAAGCTGTTTAACGCGATAAATGAACGATTAGGCAGAGAATAATTTCCCCCCAAATTGGAAAAATGGTAAGCCTATAGCCCATGAAAATATCATTTTTCCGACAAAAAATAAAGTGTCTCTAACGCGCTGGTTTTCCGCATATATCAGTCTCCGGGCACGCACAGAAGCTGTTTAATGCGATAAATGAACGATTAGGCAAAGAATAATTTTCCCCCAAAAATTGGAAAAATGGTAAGGCTATATAGCCCATGAAAATATCATTTTTCCGACAAAAAATAAAGTGTCTCTAACGCGCTGGTTTTCCGCATATATCAGTCCCCGGCAACACGCAGAAGCTGTTTAACGCGATGAATGAACGATTAGGCAAAGAATAATTTCCCCAAAAATTTGGAAAAATGGTAAGGCTATAGCCCAAGAAAATATCATTTTTCCGACAAAAAATAAAGTGGCTCTAACGCGCTGGTTCTCCGCATATATCAGTCCCCGGGCACGCACAGAAGCTGCTTAACGCGATAAATGAACGATTAGGCAGAGAATAATTTTCCCCCCAAAATTGGAAAAATGGTAAGGCTATATATAGCCCATGAAAATATCATTTTTCCGACAAAAAATAAAGTGGCTCTAACGCGCTGGTTCTCCGCATATATCAGTCTCCGGGCACGCACAGAAGCAGTTTAACGCGATAAATGAACGATTAGGCAAAGAATAGTTTTCCCCCAAAAATTGGAAAAATGGTAAGGCTATTTTTTCCGGCAAAAAATAAAGTGTCTCCAACGCGCTGGTTCTCCGCATATATCAGTCTCCGGGCACGCACAGAAGCCCTTTAACGCGATAAATGAACGATTGGGCAAAGAAAAATTTTCCCCAAAAAATTGGAAAATGGTAAGGCTATAGCCCGTGAAAATATCATTTTTCCGACAAAAAATAAAGTGGCTCTAACGCGCTGGTTCTCCGCATATATCAGTCCCCGGCAACACGCAGAAGCTGTTTAACGCGATAAATGAACGATTAGGCAGAGAATAATTTCCCCCAAAAATTGGAAAAATGGTGAGGCTATAGCCCATGAAAATATCATTTTTCCGACAAAAAATAATGTGGCTCTAACGCGCTGCTTCTCCGCATATATCAGTCCCCGGCAACACGCAGAAGCTGTTTAACGCGATAAATGAACGATTAGGCAGAGAATAATTTCCCCCAAAAATTGGAAAAATGGTAAGGCTGTAGCCCGTGAAAATATCATTTTTCCGACAAAAAATAAAGTGTCTTTAAGGCGCTGGTTCTCCGCATATATCAGTCCCCGGCAACACGCAGAAGGTTTTTAACGCGATAAGTGAACGATTAGGCAGAGAATAATTTTTCCCAAAAATTGGAAAAATGGTAAGGCATATAGCCCGTGAAAATATCATTTTTCCGACAAAAAATAAGGTTTCTCTAACGCGCTGGTTTTCCGCATATATCAGTCCCCGGCAACACGCAGAAGCCCTTCAACGCGATAAATGAACGATTAGGCAGAGAATAATTTTCCCCCAAAAATTGGAAAAATGGTAAGGCTATAAGCCCGTGAAAATATCATTTTTCCGACAAAAAATAAAGTGACTTTAAGGCGCTGGTTTTCCGCATATATCAGTCCCCGGCAACACGCAGAAGCCCTTCAACGCGATAAATGAACGATTAGGCAGAGAATAATTTTCCCCAAAAAATTGGAAAAATGGTTATAGCCCATGAAAATATCATTTTCCCGACAAAAAATAAAGTGTCTCTAACGCGCTGGTTTTCCGCATATATCAGTCCCCGGCAACACGTAGAAGCCCTTCAACGCGATAAATGAACGATTAGGCAGAGAATAATTTTCCCCCAAAAATTGGAAAAATGGTAAGGCTATAGCCCATGAAAATATCATTTTTCCGACAAAAAATAAAGTGACTTTAAGGCGCTGGTTTTCCGCATATATCAGTCCCCGGCAACACGCAGAAGCTGTTTAACGCAATAAATGAACGATTAGGCAAAGAATAATTTTCCCCCAAAAATTGGAAAAATGGTAAGCCTATAGCCCATGAAAATATCATTTTGCCGACAAAAAATAAAGTGTCTTTAAGGCGCTGGTTTTCCGCATATATCAGTCCCCGGCAACACGCAGAAGCTGTTTAACGCGATAAATGAACGATTAGGCAAAGAATAATTTTCCCCCCAAAATTGGAAAAATGGTAAGGCTATAGCCCGTGAAAATATCATTTTTCCGACAAAAAATAAAGTGTCTTTAAGGCGCTGGTTTTCCGCATATATCAGTCCCCGGCAACACGCAGAAGCTGTTTAACGCGATAAATGAACGATTAGGCAGAGAATAATTTTCCACAAAAAATTGGAAAAATGGTAAGGCTATAGCCCATGAAAATATCATTTTTCCGACAAAAAATAAAGTGGCTCTAACGCGCTGGTTCTCCGCATATATCAGTCCCCGGCAACACGCAGAAGCTGTTTAACGCGATAAATGAACGATTAGGCAGAGAATAATTTCCCCCCCAAATTGGAAAAATGGTAAGCCTATAGCCCATGAAAATATCATTTTTCCGACAAAAAATAAAGTGTCTCCAACGCGCTGGTTCTCCGCATATATCAGTCTCCGGGCACGCACAGAAGCCCTTTAACGCGATAAATGAACGATTGGGCAAAGAAAAATTTTCCCAAAAAAATTGGAAAAATGGTAAGGCTATAGCCCGTGAAAATATCATTTTCCCGACAAAAAATAAAGTGGCTCTAACGCGCTGGTTCTCCGCATATATCAGTCCCCGGCAACACGCAGAAGCTGTTTAACGCGATAAATGAACGATTAGGCAGAGAATAATTTCCCCCAAAAATTGGAAAAATGGTGAGGCTATAGCCCATGAAAATATCATTTTTCCGACAAAAAATAATGTGGCTCTAACGCGCTGCTTCTCCGCATATATCAGTCCCCGGCAACACGCAGAAGCTGTTTAACGCGATAAATGAACGATTAGGCAGAGAATAATTTCCCCCAAAAATTGGAAAAATGGTAAGGCTGTAGCCCGTGAAAATATCATTTTTCCGACAAAAAATAAAGTGTCTTTAAGGCGCTGGTTCTCCGCATATATCAGTCCCCGGCAACACGCAGAAGCTGTTTAACGCGATAAGTGAACGATTAGGCAGAGAATAATTTTCCCCAAAAATTGGAAAAATGGTAAGGCATATAGCCCGTGAAAATATCATTTTTCCGACAAAAAATAAGGTGTCTCTAACGCGCTGGTTTTCCGCATATATCAGTCCCCGGCAACACGCAGAAGCCCTTCAACGCGATAAATGAACGATTAGGCAGAGAATAATTTTCCCCCAAAAATTGGAAAAATGGTAAGGCTATAGCCCGTGAAAATATCATTTTTCCGACAAAAAATAAAGTGACTTTAAGGCGCTGGTTTTCCGCATATATCAGTCCCCGGTAACACGCAGAAGCCCTTCAACGCGATAAATGAACGATTAGGCAGAGAATAATTTTCCCCCAAAAATTGGAAAAATGGTAAGGCTATAGCCCATGAAAATATCATTTTCCCGACAAAAAATTAAAGTGTCTCTAACGCGCTGGTTTTCCGCATATATCAGTCCCCGGCAACACGTAGAAGCCCTTCAACGCGATAAATGAACGATTAGGCAGAGAATAATTTTCCCCCAAAAATTGGAAAAATGGTAAGGCTATAGCCCATTAAAATATCATTTTTCCGACAAAAAATAAAGTGACTTTAAGGCGCTGGTTTTCCGCATATATCAGTCCCCGGCAACACGCAGAAGCTGTTTAACGCGATAAATGAACGATTAGGCAAAGAATAATTTTCCCCAAAAAATTGGAAAAATGGTAAGCCTATAGCCCATGAAAATATCATTTTGCCGACAAAAAATAAAGTGTCTTTAAGGCGCTGGTTTTCCGCATATATCAGTCCCCGGCAACACGCAGAAGCTGTTTAACGCGATAAATGAACGATTAGGCAAAGAATAATTTTCCCCCCAAAATTGGAAAAATGGTAAGGCTATAGCCCGTGAAAATATTATTTTTCCGACAAAAAATAGTGTCTTTAAGGCGCTGGTTTTCCGCATATATCAGTCCCCGGCAACACGCAGAAGCTGTTTAACGCGATAAATGAACGATTAGGCAGAGAATAATTTTCCACCAAAAATTGGAAAAATGGTAAGGCTAAGCCCATGAAAATATCATTTTTCCGACAAAAAATAAAGTGGCTCTCACGCGCTGGTTCTCCGCATATATCAGTCCCCGGCAACACGCAGAAGCTGTTTAACGCGATAAATGAACGATTAGGCAGAGAATAATTTCCCCCCCAAATTGGAAAAATGGTAAGCCTATAGCCCATGAAAATATCATTTTTCCGACAAAAAATAAAGTGTCTCTAACGCGCTGGTTTTCCGCATATATCAGTCTCCGGGCACGCACAGAAGCTGTTTAATGCGATAAATGAACGATTAGGCAAAGAATAATTTTCCCCCAAAAATTGGAAAAATGGTGAGGCTATAGCCCATGAAAATATCATTTTTCCGAAAAAAAATAAAGTGGCTGTAACGCGCTGGTTCTCCGCATATATCAGTCCCCGGCAACACGCAGAAGCCGTTCAACGCGATAAATGAACGATTAGGCAAAGAATAATTTTCCACCAAAAATTGGAAAAATGGTAAGGCTGTAGCCCGTGAAAATATAATTTTTCCGACAAAAAATAAAGTGTCTTTAAGGCGCTGGTTCTCCGCATATATCAGTCCCCGGCAACACGCAGAAGCTGTTTAACGCGATAAGTGAACGATTAGGCAGAGAATAATTTTCCCCAAAAATTGGAAAAATGGTAAGGCATATAGCCCGTGAAAATATCATTTTTCCGACAAAAAATAAGGTGTCTCTAACGCGCTGGTTTTCCGCATATATCAGTCCCCGGCAACACGCAGAAGCCCTTCAACGCGATAAATGAACGATTAGGCAGAGAATAATTTTCCCCAAAAAATTGGAAAAATGGTAAGGCTATAGCCCGTGAAAATATCATTTTTCCGACAAAAAATAAAGTGGCTCTAACGCGCTGGTTCTCCGCATATATCAGTCCCCGGCAACACGCAGAAGCTGTTTAACGCGATAAATGAACGATTAGGCAGAGAATAATTTCCCCCCCAAATTGGAAACATGGTAAGCCTATAGCCCATGAAAATATCATTTTTCCGACAAAAAATAAAGTGTCTCTAACGCGCTGGTTTTCCGCATATATCAGTCTCCGGGCACGCACAGAAGCTGTTTAATGCGATAAATGAACGATTAGGCAAAGAATAATTTTCCCCCAAAAATTGGAAAAATGGTAAGGCTATATAGCCCATGAAAATATCATTTTTCCGACAAAAAATAAAGTGTCTCTAACGCGCTGGTTTTCCGCATATATCAGTCCCCGGCAACACGCAGAAGCTGTTTAACGCGATGAATGAACGATTAGGCAAAGAATAATTTCCCCAAAAATTTGGAAAAATGGTAAGGCTATAGCCCGTGAAAATATCATTTTTCCGAGAAAAAATAAATTGTCTTTAAGGCGCTGGTTCTCCGCATATATCAGTCCCCGGCAACATGCAGAAGCTGTTTAACGCGATAAATGAACGATTAGGCAGAGAATAATTTCCCCAAAAATTTGGAAAAATGGTAAGGCTATAGCCCGTGAAAATATCATTTTTCCGACAAAAAATAAAGTGTCTCTAACGCGCTAGTTTTCCGCATATATCATTCCCCGGCAACACGCAGAAGCTGTTTAACGCGATAAGTGAACGATTAGGCAGAGAATAATTTTCCCCAAAAATTGGAAAAATGGTAAGGCAAATAGCCCGTGAAAATATCATTTTTCCGACAAAAAATAAGGTGTCTCTAACGCGCTGGTTTTCCGCATATATCAGTCCCCGGCAACACGCAGAAGCCCTTCAACGCGATAAATGAACGATTAGGCAGAGAATAATTTTCCCCCAAAAATTGGAAAAATGGTAAGGCTATAGCCCGTGAAAATATCATTTTTCCGACAAAAAATAAAGTGGCTCTAACGCGCTGGTTCTCCGCATATATCAGTCCCCGGCAACACGCAGAAGCTGTTTAACGCGATAAATGAACGATTAGGCAGAGAATAATTTCCCCCCCAAATTGGAAAAATGGTAAGCCTATAGCCCATGAAAATATCATTTTTCCGACAAAAAATAAAGTGTCTCTAACGCGCTGGTTTTCCGCATATATCAGTCTCCGGGCACGCACAGAAGCTGTTTAATGCGATAAATGAACGATTAGGCAAAGAATAATTTTCCCCCCAAAATTGGAAAAATGGTAAGGCTATAGCCCATGAAAATATCATTTTTCCGAGAAAAAATAAAGTGTCTCTAACGCGCTGGTTTTCCGCATATATCAGTCCCCGGCAACACGCAGAAGCTGTTTAACGCGATGTATGAACGATTAGGCAAAGAATAATTTCCCCAAAAATTTGGAAAAATGGTAAGGCTATAGCCCGTGAAAATATCATTTTTCCGACAAAAAATAAAGTGTCTCTAACGCGCTGGTTTTCCGCATATATCAGTCCCCGGCAACACGCAGAAGCTGTTTAACGCGATGAATGAACGATTAGGCAAAGAATTTTCCCTTAAAAATTGGAAAAATGGTAAGCTATAGCCCATGAAAATATCATTTTTCCGAGAAAAAATAAATTGTCTTTAAGGCGCTGGTTCTCCGCATATATCAGTCCCCGGCAACACGCAGAAGCCCTTCAACGCGATAAATGAACGATTAGGCAGAGAATAATTTTCCCCAAAAAATTGGAAAAATGGTAAGGCTATAGCCCATGAAAATATCATTTTTCCGACAAAAAATAAAGTGGCTCTAACGCGCTGGTTCTCCGCATATATCAGTCCCCGGCAACACGCAGAAGCTGTTTAACGCGATAAATGAACGATTAGGCAGAGAATAATTTCCCCAAAAATTTGGAAAAATGGTAAGGCTATAGCCCGTGAAAATATCATTTTTCCGACAAAAAATAAAGTGTCTCTAACGCGCTAGTTTTCCGCATATATCATTCCCCGGCAACACGCAGAAGCTGTTTAACGCGATAAATGAACGATTAGGCAGAGAATAATTTTCCCCAAAAAATTGGAAAAATGGTAAGGCTATGAAAATATCATTTTTCCGACAAAAAATAAAGTGTCTCTAACGCGCTGCTTTTCCGCATATATCAGTCCCCGGCAACACGCAGAAGCTGTTTAACGCGATAAATGAACGATTAGGCAGAGAAGAATTTCCCCGAAAAATTGGAAAAATGGTAAGGCTATAGCCCGTGAAAATATCATTTTTCCGAAAAAAAATAAAGTGGCTGTAACGCGCTGGTTCTCCGCATATATCAGTCCCCGGCAACACGCAGAAGCCGTTCAACGCGATAAATGAATGATTAGGCAAAGAATAATTTTCCACCAAAAATTGGAAAAATGGTAAGGCTGTAGCCCGTGAAAATATAATTTTTCCGACAAAAAATAAAGTGTCTTTAAGGCGCTGGTTCTCCGCATATATCAGTCCCCGGCAACACGCAGAAGCTGTTTAACGCGATAAGTGAACGATTAGGCAGAGAATAATTTTCCCCAAAAATTGGAAAAATGGTAAGGCATATAGCCCGTGAAAATATCATTTTTCCGACAAAAAATAAGGTGTCTCTAACGCGCTGGTTTTCCGCATATATCAGTCCCCGGCAACACGCAGAAGCCCTTCAACGCGATAAATGAACGATTAGGCAGAGAATAATTTTCCCCAAAAAATTGGAAAAATGGTAAGGCTATACCCCGTGAAAATATCATTTTTCCGACAAAAAATAAAGTGGCTCTAACGCGCTGGTTCTCCGCATATATCAGTCCCCGGCAACACGCAGAAGCTGTTTAACGCGATAAATGAACGATTAGGCAGAGAATAATTTCCCCCCCAAATTGGAAAAATGGTAAGCCTATAGCCCATGAAAATATCATTTTTCCGACAAAAAATAAAGTGTCTCTAACGCGCTGGTTTTCCGCATATATCAGTCTCCGGGCACGCACAGAAGCTGTTTAATGCGATAAATGAACGATTAGGCAAAGAATAATTTTCCCCCAAAAATTGGAAAAATGGTAAGGCTATATAGCCCATGAAAATATCATTTTTCCGACAAAAAATAAAGTGTCTCTAACGCGCTGGTTTTCCGCATATATCAGTCCCCGGCAACACGCAGAAGCTGTTTAACGCGATGAATGAACGATTAGGCAAAGAATAATTTCCCCAAAAATTTGGAAAAATGGTAAGGCTATAGCCCGTGAAAATATCATTTTTCCGACAAAAAATAAAGTGTCTCTAACGCGCTGGTTTTCCGCATATATCAGTCCCCGGCAACACGCAGAAGCTGTTTAACGCGATGAATGAACGATTAGGCAAAGAATTTTCCCTTAAAAATTGGAAAAATGGTAAGCTATAGCCCATGAAAATATCATTTTTCCGAGAAAAAATAAATTGTCTTTAAGGCGCTGGTTCTCCGCATATATCAGTCCCCGGCAACACGCAGAAGCTGTTTAACGCGATAAATGAACGATTAGGCAGAGAATAATTTCCCCAAAAATTTGGAAAAATGGTAAGGCTATAGCCCGTGAAAATATCATTTTTCCGACAAAAAATAAAGTGTCTCTAACGCGCTAGTTTTCCGCATATATCATTCCCCGGCAACACGCAGAAGCTGTTTAACGCGATAAGTGAACGATTAGGCAGAGAATAATTTTCCCCAAAAATTGGAAAAATGGTAAGGCAAATAGCCCGTGAAAATATCATTTTTCCGACAAAAAATAAGGTGTCTCTAACGCGCTGGTTTTCCGCATATATCAGTCCCCGGCAACACGCAGAAGCCCTTCAACGCGATAAATGAACGATTAGGCAGAGAATAATTTTCCCCCAAAAATTGGAAAAATGGTAAGGCTATAGCCCGTGAAAATATCATTTTTCCGACAAAAAATAAAGTGGCTCTAACGCGCTGGTTCTCCGCATATATCAGTCCCCGGCAACACGCAGAAGCTGTTTAACGCGATAAATGAACGATTAGGCAGAGAATAATTTCCCCCCCAAATTGGAAAAATGGTAAGCCTATAGCCCATGAAAATATCATTTTTCCGACAAAAAATAAAGTGTCTCTAACGCGCTGGTTTTCCGCATATATCAGTCTCCGGGCACGCACAGAAGCTGTTTAATGCGATAAATGAACGATTAGGCAAAGAATAATTTTCCCCCCAAAATTGGAAAAATGGTAAGGCTATAGCCCATGAAAATATCATTTTTCCGAGAAAAAATAAAGTGTCTCTAACGCGCTGGTTTTCCGCATATATCAGTCCCCGGCAACACGCAGAAGCTGTTTAACGCGATGTATGAACGATTAGGCAAAGAATAATTTCCCCAAAAATTTGGAAAAATGGTAAGGCTATAGCCCGTGAAAATATCATTTTTCCGACAAAAAATAAAGTGTCTCTAACGCGCTGGTTTTCCGCATATATCAGTCCCCGGCAACACGCAGAAGCTGTTTAACGCGATGAATGAACGATTAGGCAAAGAATTTTCCCTTAAAAATTGGAAAAATGGTAAGCTATAGCCCATGAAAATATCATTTTTCCGAGAAAAAATAAATTGTCTTTAAGGCGCTGGTTCTCCGCATATATCAGTCCCCGGCAACACGCAGAAGCCCTTCAACGCGATAAATGAACGATTAGGCAGAGAATAATTTTCCCCAAAAAATTGGAAAAATGGTAAGGCTATAGCCCATGAAAATATCATTTTTCCGACAAAAAATAAAGTGGCTCTAACGCGCTGGTTCTCCGCATATATCAGTCCCCGGCAACACGCAGAAGCTGTTTAACGCGATAAATGAACGATTAGGCAGAGAATAATTTCCCCAAAAATTTGGAAAAATGGTAAGGCTATAGCCTGTGAAAATATCATTTTTCCGACAAAAAATAAAGTGTCTCTAACGCGCTAGTTTTCCGCATATATCATTCCCCGGCAACACGCAGAAGCTGTTTAACGCGATAAATGAACGATTAGGCAGAGAATAATTTTCCCCAAAAAATTGGAAAAATGGTAAGGCTATGAAAATATCATTTTTCCGACAAAAAATAAAGTGTCTCTAACGCGCTGCTTTTCCGCATATATCAGTCCCCGGCAACACGCAGAAGCTGTTTAACGCGATAAATGAACGATTAGGCAGAGAATAATTTTCCCCCCAAAATTGGAAAAATGGTAAGGCTGTAGCCCGTGAAAATATCATTTTTCCGACAAAAAATAAAGTGTCTTTAAGGCGCTGGTTTTCCGCATATATCAGTCCCCGGCAACACGCAGAAGCTGTTTAACGCGATAAATGAACGATTAGGCAGAGAATAATTTTCCCCAAAAAATTGGAAAAATGGTAAGGCTATAAGCCCATGAAAATATCATTTTTCCGACAAAAAATAAAGTGGCTCTAACGCGCTGGTTCTCCGCATATATCAGTTCCCGGCAACACGCAGAAGCTGTTTAACGCGATAAATGAACGATTAGGCACAGAATAATTTTCCCCAAAAAATTGGAAAAATGGTAAGGCTATAGCCCGTGAAAATATCATTTTTCCGACAAAAAATAAAGTGTCTTTAAGGCGCTGGTTTTCCGCATATATCAGTCCCCGGCAACACGCAGAAGCTGTTTAACGCGATAAATGAACGATTAGGCAGAGAATAATTTTCCCCCCAAAATTGGAAAAATGGTAAGGCTGTAGCCTATGAAAATATCATTTTTCCGAGAAAAAATAAATTGTCTTTAAGGCGCTGGTTCTCCGCATATATCAGTCCCCGGCAACACGCAGAAGCTGTTTAACGCGATAAATGAACGATTAGGCAGAGAATAATTTCCCCCCCAAATTGGAAAAATGGTAAGCCTATAGCGCATGAAAATATCATTTTTCCGACAAAAAATAAAGTGTCTCTAACGCGCTGGTTTTCCGCATATATCAGTCTCCGGGCACGCACAGAAGCTGTTTAATGCGATAAATGAACGATTAGGCAAAGAATAATTTTCCCCCCAAAATTGGAAAAATGGTAAGGCTATAGCCCATGAAAATATCATTTTTCCGACAAAAAATAAAGTGTCTCTAACGCGCTGGTTTTCCGCATATATCAGTCCCCGGCAACACGCAGAAGCTGTTTAACGCGATGTATGAACGATTAGGCAAAGAATAATTTCCCCAAAAATTTGGAAAAATGGTAAGGCTATATAGCCCGTGAAAATATCATTTTTCCGACAAAAAATAAAGTGTCTCTAACGCGCTGGTTTTCCGCATATATCAGTCCCCGGCAACACGCAGAAGCTGTTTAACGCGATGAATGAACGATTAGGCAAAGAATTTTCCCTTAAAAATTGGAAAAATGGTAAGCTATAGCCCATGAAAATATCATTTTTCCGAGAAAAAATAAATTGTCTTTAAGGCGCTGGTTCTCCGCATATATCAGTCCCCGGCAACACGCAGAAGCCCTTCAACGCGATAAATGAACGATTAGGCAGAGAATAATTTTCCCCAAAAAATTGGAAAAATGGTAAGGCTATAGCCCATGAAAATATCATTTTTCCGACAAAAAATAAAGTGGCTCTAACGCGCTGGTTCTCCGCATATATCAGTCCCCGGCAACACGCAGAAGCTGTTTAACGCGATAAATGAACGATTAGGCAGAGAATAATTTCCCCAAAAATTTGGAAAAATGGTAAGGCTATAGCCCGTGAAAATATCATTTTTCCGACAAAAAATAAAGTGTCTCTAACGCGCTAGTTTTCCGCATATATCATTCCCCGGCAACACGCAGAAGCTGTTTAACGCGATAAATGAACGATTAGGCAGAGAATAATTTTCCCCCCAAAATTGGAAAAATGGTAAGGCTGTAGCCCGTGAAAATATCATTTTTCCGACAAAAAATAAAGTGTCTTTAAGGCGCTGGTTTTCCGCATATATCAGTCCCCGGCAACACGCAGAAGCTGTTTAACGCGATAAATGAACGATTAGGCAGAGAATAATTTTCCCCAAAAAATTGGAAAAATGGTAAGGCTATAAGCCCATGAAAATATCATTTTTCCGACAAAAAATAAAGTGGCTCTAACGCGCTGGTTCTCCGCATATATCAGTTCCCGGCAACACGCAGAAGCTGTTTAACGCGATAAATGAACGATTAGGCACAGAATAATTTTCCCCAAAAAATTGGAAAAATGGTAAGGCTATAGCCCGTGAAAATATCATTTTTCCGACAAAAAATAAAGTGTCTTTAAGGCGCTGGTTTTCCGCATATATCAGTCCCCGGCAACACGCAGAAGCTGTTTAACGCGATAAATGAACGATTAGGCAGAGAATAATTTTCCCCCCAAAATTGGAAAAATGGTAAGGCTATAGCCCATGAAAATATCATTTTTCCGACAAAAAGTAAAGTGGCTCTAACGCGCTGGTTCTCCGCATATATCAGTCCCCGGCAACACGCAGAAGCTGTTTAACGCGATAAATGAACGATTAGGCAGAGAATAATTTCCCCCAAAAATTGGAAAAATGGTAAGGCTGTAGCCTATGAAAATATCATTTTTCCGAGAAAAGATAAATTGTCTTTAAGGCGCTGGTTCTCCGCATATATCAGTCCCCGGCAACACGCAGAAGCTGTTTAACGCGATAAATGAACGATTAGGCAAAGAATAATTTTCGCCCAAAAATTGGAAAAATGGTAAGGCTATAGCCCATGAAAATATCATTTTTTCCGACAAAAAATAAAGTGTCTCTAAGGCGCTGGTTCTCGCATATGCGAGTCCCCGGGGACACGCAGAAGCCGTCTAACGCGATAAATGAACGATTAGGCCAAGAATAATTTTCCCCTCAAAATTGAAAAAATTCCAAGCCTGTAGCCCATGAAAATATCATTTTTCCGGCAAAAAATAAAGTGTCTCTAAGGCGCTGGTTCTCGCATATGCGAGTCCCCGGGGACACGCAGAAGCCGTCTAACGCGATAAATGAACGATTAGGCGAAGAATAATTTTCCTCTCAAAATTGAAAAAGTGGCAAGCCTATGCCCATGAAAATATCATTTTCACGGCAAAAAATAAAGTGTCTCTAAGGCGCTGGTTCTCGCATATGCGAGTCCCCGGGGACACGCAGAAGCCGTCTAACGCGATAAATGAACGATTAGGCGAAGAATAATTTTCCTCTCAAAATTGAAAAAATGGCAAGCCTATAGCCCATGAAAATATCATTTTCACGGCAAAAAGTGAAGCGTCTCTAAGGCGCTGGTTCTCGCATATGCGAGTCCCCGGGGACACGCAGAAGCCGTCTAACACGATAAATGAACGATTAGGCGAAGAATAATTTTCCCCTCAAAATTGAAAAAATGGCAAGCCTATAGCCCATGAAAATATCATTTTTCCGGCAAAAAATAAAGTGTCTCTAAGGCGCTTGTTCTCGCATATGCGAGTCCCCGGGGACACGCAGAAGCCGTCTAACACGATAAATGAACGATTAGGCGAAGAATAATTTTCCCCTCAAAATTGAAAAAATGCCAAGCCTATAGCCCATGAAAATATCATTTTTCCGGCAAAAAATAAGGTGTCTCTAAGGCGCTGGTTCTCGCATATGCGAGTCCCCGGGGACACGCAGAAGCCGTCTAACGCGATAAATGAACGATTAGGCGAAGAATAATTTTCCTCTCAAAATTGAAAAAATGGCAAGCCTATAGCCCATGAAAATATCATTTTCACGGCAAAAAGTAAAGCGTCTCTAAGGCGCTGGTTCTCGCATATGCGAGTCCCCGGGGACACGCAGAAGCCGTCTAACGCGATAAATGAACGATTAGGCGAAGAATAATTTTCCCCTCAAAATTGAAAAAATGCCAAGCCTATAGCCCATGAAAATATCATTTTTCCGGCAAAAAATAAAGTGTCTCTAAGGCGCTTGTTCTCGCATATGCGAGTCCCCGGGGACACGCAGAAGCCGTCTAACGCGATAAATGAACGATTAGGCGAAGAATAATTTTCCCCTCAAAATTGAAAAAATGCCAAGCCTATAGCCCATGAAAATATCATTTTTCCGGCAAAAAATAAGGTGTCTCTAAGGCGCTGGTTCTCGCATATGCGAGTCCCCGGGGACACGCAGAAGCCGTCTAACGCGATAAATGAACGATTAGGCGAAGAATAATTTTCCCCTCAAAATTGAAAAAATGGCAAGCCTATAGCCCATGAAAATATCATTTTCACGGAAAAAAGTGAAGCGTCTCTAAGGCGCTGGTTCTCGCATATGCGAGTCCCCGGGGACACGCAGAAGCCGTCTAACACGATAAATGAACGATTAGGCGAAGAATAATTTTCCCCTCAAAATTGAAAAAATGCCAAGCCTATAGCCCATGA